>NC_060888.1:13536768-13836768 GCF_014805685.1 Silurus meridionalis
AGAGAGAGAGAGAGAGAGAGAGAGAGAGAGAGAGAGAGAGAGAGAGAGAGAGAGAAACAGCTTCAATGCCACTATGCTCTTCCTTTCCTCAGCCAATGTTTTATCCAGGTGCGCTTGCATAAGCATGCTGAAAACACTCACACACAAAGCCTGACAGCCTGCTGAGACTGCACTACATACACAACCCTTCCTGTTCCCCGATCAGTTCTCTCTTGGGACATGCACACTTCTTGAAGGATATCCCTCCTACCTTTCTGCTGTCTCCCTCTCTTCATCTATTCCCTTTTTCTGCTCCTAAGCCCTCTTCAAAGGCACTGGTGCGATTTGAAAATAAAGGACCTTGGCTGAGGGGCCCTTTTATGTTACGAGCCGTCTTATTAGGGGGATGTTTTTCAGACCCTGCACTCCCTTGATTCGATACAATTTCCTAATGAATCTCCAAGGCTTTGCTTATTCCTGACATTAAGGTGCAAAGAGTGTCACGGTGGAGAAGAGCTCAGACTTATCGCCGATAATCTAGCAGAATATGAGCTGTTAGAGGAGTTAGCAACACAGGGCTATCCTTATAATCAAACAGTTGTGTCAAATTCAAATAATATAGTGTTTTTTTGTAAACAATTTTCCCCATTTTTTGCGCTCTTTCTCCATTCTCCCACCCTGTATTCTCTCTGTGTTTCAGTTCCATTCCTCATTCCTCTGCTTAAGTGAAATTTGTCCTGCTCTACTGAAATCTCAAGTGGCCCTTGTAGTTCAAGAAGACTTAACTTGTGCCAAAGGCACTGTCTGAGTAGGTGTGTGTTTCAGGTTTCATCTCTCTGGAGATGTTTTTCAAATTTCATGGACTAGACCAGTTGCGTTTTAGTCCCAGTCCTGGGGATCTGCTGGAGCACACTCCGTTACTTCTGCATACTGTAAAGAATTTTTTTTGAAACCTAAAGCAAACAATACTCAAGAGCATTTCTTTTAATCTCTATGTACTGCATCAGTTCGCCGTTAAAAAAAATAGCTGCATCTGGCATCCTAAAGGGGTTTTCCACAGGTAGAAATAGCTTTGTTTCTAAGTATTCACAAACTGTGGGTTTTTTATATTCCAGCTAGAACCTTTGAAGCTTGAATTCCTAACTGGTAAAGAAGCCCCGAAGAACCTTTTCTAAGAGAACAGTGTGCTATGTATCATTATATACATTTTCGTACTGTAACCTGTTCAATATGGAACGACAGCTTTACTAAAAACTAAATATGTTTTATTTAACTTTTTTAAAACTGCGATTTTGTTTTCAATGAATTCAAGGTATATTCATGTATTGCTTCTGTAGTGTGCAACAGAAGCACTGTCCGATCTTACACTGCAGCTTTAATCAGACACGCAAACACAAGTCAGTGTGACATATGTGTGTGAGTGTGTTAAAAGGCCTGCTTCAGCAAGACGGTAGCCACGCGGACACTGATGAATGTAGAAGGCCTGTAGAGGAGTGTTAAGGCAGTGTTCTCATAGGGAGCAGAGTAAAGAACTGCCCCAAACTAGCAACTACTTTGGCACTGACCAATTACATCATTCTGGCCTGACAAATGACTGCAGCGTCCCAAATCTTGCAGCAAGCAGCATTCAAGAGGACAGGGCACCCTTAATGACTGATGCATCCTGCAGACAATCCAGTTCTGAATTGCTGTTCGAAAATATGTGTTCCATATTGGACTCAGCTAAATATGAGGTCACATTCAAAGCCTGTTCATTCTGCTAACTTCTCTCACTCGTATTAACTTTCTGTCTAACAACATAACTGCAAGGCTGCGTTATTGGGTCAATTTTTCAGAGTTGTTTGCTGTAATGTCATTGCACACCACGACTCCCCCTAAATAAATTGTGTTTCATTTCTTGAAGCGGTAATTTCCATTGCTCATTAGAGAGTGCGGCAGCGGGCAGGCCTGCCGCTGCAGGGTCACTGGAGGCAGATCAGGAGGTAATGAGCACAGGAACTAAATATTACAACCACCATTTAGCGTTCCCAGAGCCCACCATTACACACACTTAACTAATACTGCCAGTTCTCGCAATTATCTCCTCCTCGCTAGCTTTTAACAGCAGCAAATAATATGCAGCCATAAAATTGGGCAAATGTGATGTATGATCATTTGTTGTGATGGGAGTACTGTGTGTGTCTATATAGAGTTTTTTGTTGTTGTATGATCGTGTAAGTGCATAATTGTTTTATTCTAATGATACTTTTTTTCTATTTAATAAGTGACTCCTCAAAGCTAAAGATGTAGCTTCAATAGTTTCAACAAATTTTCTTTAAACGGTTTTGAGGGGGATGGAGGGGGGAGTAAAATTATCCACTGATGTTCAGGCCCCTACTGAACTTAGTTTAGAGATGCAGGAGGGAGAGCACAGTAGAATGTGAATACTGCTCACAAAGCAAAACTCATAAAGGTGAAGCATGGGATATGAGCTATAAACAAAGCAGCCATTGAATTCCAATAGAGTTGCATTGCTCAAGTCATTTTTTTTGAGGGTATGCACAACACTGAGAAGACTACAGTGTACACTGACACATGCATGCACACACACACACACCAGGCCACATTTATCAGTACAATTAAGTCAGAGCCATAGAGCTGGCCCTATTTAACGTCCCCTACTGAGAGAGGAAAGCAGCGGCGGTCACACAGCTGGCGTATCTGTTTCCAATAGGAGCCCTCTGTTCTCCGGAGTGCTATCGATTGGCCACTGATGGCACAGCAGCCAGACACAAAGCTAAACTAATTAAGGTGTGAGCTGGAACGCTAGCTCGGATGTGGGCTGAGCGCACATTCAATTATCATGTGGGCACAACAATGCGCTGACAAAAACACACACAATCACACACACACACCACACACACACACACACACACACACAGGACTACACTTCCTAATTAAAGTTGTAGTTGACTATACTTAACTTAAAAGGAATGTCGACGAATAAGGGCCAAGTGTATGTACTGGCACACACAAATAAAGTAGACACGTTATAAACCTATATAGCAGCATGATTTGAACCTTCAGATTATTAACCTGAGCCACGGCATCATAAAGTGCACAGCACATGAAAATGGTGAGGGGCCACACACCTGCAAAAAATTGAATCATGAAAAATCTGTAATTTTCACGCACCTACAGTATATACACACACGTACATTTAAAGCATTTAAAGATATCACTAATAAAAATACGAGTTCTGTGACATTTTCTGTCTTTAAGCAAGATTTAAGCAAGACACATTTGTTGTCTGATTTGTGTTTGTTTCATTTTTGCACTGGGACACTGCCACTGTAGCTAACAACTGATTAAAATCTCACCCAAAAATATAGTCCAAAAACAACCTTACATCTTCATATACATGATTGAAACCAGCAATTGATTTATTCACAATGACCACATCAAATCATCAACTGCACAGTGAGATTTTGTTCAAGTTGTATAGTACAGTCACAGTTTCTTCAAGCATATCATCCAATCTCTATGACTGTTGGAGAACTAAATGTGGTCATAGCCCGATATTTACAAGATGTAGGCTTACAATACAGACTTTTAAGCAAGAATTCCATTACATTTAAGCTACAAAGCACAAAGGGACAAGACAAAAAAAATACAGCTTCTGAGATCAAAACTCACACTTTCCTGTCCATGTATGTGAATTACTTAGTGCCTCTGTTCCCAAAACAACCATGACCGTGGAGATTGTTTCAATCGAGCCTTCTTCCTACACCAGCTTCTGACTCAGCCTACTACTAAGCGCACAGCATGTAAAGGTCACAACCCCCGACCCGAGTAAGATGAGCAGGTTCTAGGGCAGAATGCTTGCATAATTGGTCAATAAAATGCAGCTTCACTGTTGAAATTTAGGCCAATGATACAAAATAAATAAAGAACACCATATCATGTATTCTTCTCTTACAAAGAGCAGTGAACTGTGTTCCTGATGGCATAGGGTGTGTGGGTGCGTGTGATGGGTTTTTAAAATCACTGTATAGCATTGTGCCTATTGAGAACAAGTGTAGAGTTGCAGAGTAATGGTGAAAGGGATCTGAGTGGAAATCAAATGAGGAAATCTTACATATACAGGCTTTAAAAAAATGTTCTGCTCTTTGGCTGTAATTCCCACTTATTACACATCTTTGATTCGTCAGAACTTTTCATACCAAACTGGAACATAAATCACATCCAGTCAAACAGCGAACATTTTACAGATGTTTTTGTCTTTTGGCTTTATTTCTGTGACAATAAAAACATGACAGAAAGAAGATTGCAATCATGGAGTGTTTAATATGGAAGAAATATCAAACACGCGATATTTTGGCATTTTACTGATGTAAATTAACGTGGGTTTAAAGAAACTGAACTGGTGGATTTTAAATGCCATACTCCCATATTTCCAAGCCACAAAAACAGCAAATGGCCAAAAAGAAGAAAAACTGCTTACTCTTAACCAAGTTAACAATCTGCTGGTGTTGTACCACTGTATGCTGTTAGCTGCACAAAAATAGAGGCTCCTATTTCGATTATTCAAGTGTCATAAAATTAGAACTAAAACATCAGGCAATGCATATAGAGTTCCGTCTACTTCCGCTTGTGACTGCAGCTGCCATAGCAAAAATGAAAGAGTGGGGTATATGTTTTAATTTCTCCAGCTACAAATGATGATTGGATCTATCAAGAAAATTTCAGCTTGTAAAAATCTGGCCAATAAAAAAAAAATGAATGTAAAAGGACTGTAATTTTATAACCATGGACACACTCCGTTGTGTGTTTAGACTGGATATCACTCCTGGCTGAGCTTTGGGAGCATCTGCACAAGGTCAGCGGGCTACACGCCGGCACTAATGGGAAGCAAATAGGAAACAGTGCTGGAATGTTGTTCTCTAGGGCCGGGCTGGAGCAGGAATGTTACTGTGTGTGGAGGCACATAAACTCAATAAAAAAAAACATTACACATAGATCAAATATGGGGGAAATGTGCTAAAATGATAGACTTCAAACCTAAACAAATGTATATATCTATTTTTAATTACTGCATAATCAGAGGCTAAGGAAAATAAAGAAAAGACATTCTATTCATCTAAAATTACAGTGAAAATGCATTATTTATACTTCAATTAAAAGACAGATGCATTTTGTCTAAACTACAGCTCCTATTTTAGTGTCTGTAATAACTGTATAAATGTACAAGTACTACAAAATAACTTCCATGCCTTTTAAATGCAGCAAGAAAACCAGTTACTTTAATAAAAAAATTACATTAATAAGCCTTATTTGTTAATGATTACAAAAAGGTTATGTGTTCATGGCGCTTTTTGATCACATTCTATTTCAGACTGTAATTGCATACGTATTGACGGCTTCTCGTTTAATTAATTGCTTAGGCTTAATCAGCTTGTAGCTATGCTTTGTTCCTCTATTTGTGTCCATGTGTGTGTGTGTGTGTGTGTGTGTGTGTGTGTGTGTGTGTGTGTGTGTTTCAAATGAAAAATGCTAATTGTCTCTGACTTATATGCATTTAAAGCAAATATGGTAAATAAATGGGGGAAGAAGAACAAAAAAAAGTGAAATTTGAGCTACATGACTGCCTTGCCTTCGATGTCTGCTGTTTAACTTTGACTTAAATAAATTAGAAAAAAAATGCAATAGTTTTACATTACAATCCAGAAATACAGTGATCTATCTGAGTATAAATCCTACCACTTCAAACTCTCTCTGCTGTACTCTCACTCTGACTCCCTTTACCATGTCCTGTAGATGAGTGATATAAATGTTGCCATCCGTCAACATCTATGTTAAGTGCAGTTCACCCCATATTTCCCATCATGACTGTTTCTGACATCAGCTGTCACACCACACTCAGGTGGAATGCGCAGCGCTGAGCCTGACGAGCCACTCAAAAATACCAAGAGTGTGTTAGTCAGTGTATATTGGTGAAAGTTGGATCGATGTGTGCCTGCTGAAGTGAGAGAGGAGACTGAGCTACACGGATTTCTAGACATCCTACACTAGTGTGCAGTAGCTATTATTATTATTATTATATTTAACGTAGTTAAAAATTATCTAAACTCATTTATTCCAGTACAAAATATGTATACAATAGTAAGTGGTCTACAGAAACACACACACACACACACACACACACACACACACACACACACACACACACACACATCTTTAGCGCCCCGTCCACACACATTCAGCCCCACACACCCTTTCTGACACACAGCACAGGTCTTCCTACTATTGTCACTGCTGAGATGGAGAACAGCGTTCATTATCCTGAGTAATTGTAGACATTTCCAGGACAAATTATAAAAAGCAACAGCAGAAATCTACACACCCTGACACAAGTGGCTGGACACCTCAACAACACAGTTGTTTGCAATGTAGAGTGTGGTTTGGTCAGGAAATATGACAGAAGAGCAAAGGCTGAAAGAAAAAAAATGTAGTATCGCAAAGCAAAAGAAAGAAAGTGCTGCTTAATGTGTGTTTACTGTCAGACTGATGTTTCTTGAAGGAATTACAAGAGCGTTTGCATCTCCCTGAAGGTGCTGTTTTAGTGTCTACATTAGAGGCCAATAACTCACACTATAATCTCATACTTTAATCATACACTTTAATTGAACTTTGCATTCTTCTACAGTTACATGGCCTGCCAGGAAATAATGTTCTCTCCAAGCTGCTGTAAGCAGGGAGCATTTAACTTACTACAGAAAGGTGGATTGATGGATGTATGGATGTATGGATGTATGGATGGATGTATGGATGGATGGATGAACGAGTAATGGATGAGTAAAAGGAAGTGTGCTCTCTGGCTCTTCTCCTCCTCACACAGTGACTCACTTGTTTAAGCTGTAATGAGGCATGAGACTGGCTGCTGGATGTCTCAGTCTCTTCCTTCATCCACTTCAGTCAATCTTTCTTAAGCATAAGGGAGGAGAAATTGCTTAAAATATCTATACTATATATCACATTTATGAATTCATTCTACACTTACTACTGCATCATTTACACTGAACTAAAACTTAATGCTCAAGATCTACATACATGAGCATGAGGATTTTTTTTTCCTGAACATGATATGAAATTAAAAACTGTTTTCTGTTCATGTTTTCTGGGTCCAGATAGAATCATACAAAGCCCATTTGGACATTAAATCTCTAACATGGTGTAGGTTTTGCATTATTTATGATACAAAAACATGAAGATTTCATAATATATACTTTATAATGTTTTAATTTATAGATTATAGTTATAATATATATAATATATACGTTATGTACGATAACAATTATTTTTTAATTTTTGAGGCAGATATTTTAAGGCCAAATCCCATATATTAATCATCATTTCATTACTTTTCCAAACATGAAAAAATATATAAAATGTAAATACCTTTTGGTGTCTTTTTTTCTGTTTTTTATTATTTATATTATAGAAATGTATTATTATATAATAAGTGATCTATAAAATCTGACAGTAAATTACAAAAAAAAAAACTAGCAGCACGATTGTAAATGACATCCTTCTTTCTTTTTTTCCTCCAAACAATCTAGTTATGGGCTAGAGGTTGGGGCCCTGCTACACAAGGCCTGTTGATGTCTGAAATGGATGGGGTTCCTGTGGAAACAGCCTATGCGCCCATACTCCAGCAGCAAAGTACAACATCAGGTAGACTATCAAACACACTTCTTATACAAATGCAGTTGGTTTCTTTTTCACATGCATAGCATGTATTCAGAGCAGACTTTACACCCGAAAGTCTATAATAGGACTTGTATTTGGATTTTTTTTTTCTTGCAGGAACTTAATTATATATGCAACTCTTGATATTTGTCTGAGAAGCTGTATTTGTTTACATAAGGCACATTTTTTTTCTAATCGTATATGTTTTATAGAGAGGGTACAGCTTAGCACACACACACACAAACACAAACACACACACACACACACACACACACACACACACACACACACACACACACACACATGGCTTTCACTTGCTGCAGCTTCCTGTCGACAGTGGGTTCTGTCAGTGGCTGTGTGTTTTGGGATCCCTCTCCTGACTTCCTGTAGGTGATGACAGCACTGATGAGGTGACTTTTGGTTTTTGGGCTGTTGGGTGGAGCAGATGGAGTGGGATGAGGGGGCAAGAATGTAGATGACTAATGAACGCTTATACATTTTTACCCAGCCGAATTTCTGATTATCATTAGGGAAAAATACCACAGTAAAGTCACAGCTTGAAATCAAAATAAAACCAATTGAGAAATAGTCCAATTAAACTTTTTTGATAAAGCACAAGAACTTTTTGTAAGACATAATCTACCACACTACCACATATCACCCACATGCATGCACACATCACACTTCTTATTTATTGATATATTGATATATAGCCCTGGCAGCTGACAGTCCTATTCCTTTGAATGGTGACAGAGGGAGACAAGAAAACCAAAGTGAAGAGGCGTCAAGGCACTTACTTACAATATTGTCATTCTCTGTGAAGTGTCCTAGCGCTAAAATAAAAAAGGAAAATCATGTCACATGAAAAGCCACATCGTTCAGAGATGTGGGACAAAACTAAATCTTCATTTGTGCATCATTCGAAAAGCTTATGGAATGGGATTCCCAGACTACCAGCTGAGTGGGAACATCACATTTTCTTTTCTTTGTGGCCTTAAACTTAATCTTATTAAAATTCATCTAATAAACACAATTTTCCCTCACACTGTCTCTAAAAAGAAAGAGAAGAAAGGAGAGAGAGAGCGAGAGAGAGAGGGAGAGAAAAAGATGCGCTTCACTATTAGCACCACTGCTGTCAAATTTATGTTATTTTCTGTGAAAATTCAGGTCACAAAAATTTCCTGCATTTGTCCATGAGGATCTCAGCAGGGAAATATATCACGCATGCCTTTTATGAATTTATTTAGCCAGGCAGAGGGCTGTGCCTACCTGCATTTCCTCCTCTTCCCCCTCACTGTTTTTAGGCTCAGAAAAAGTCTAAGCAAAAGCCACATAAATCCTGTGTCCTTTCAGAGCTATTTTGCTAATTAACATCCCACTACTCATGGCCACCTAAATTATGATGCATTAGATAGGAAATAAGGCCATTTATTTATGAGCTCTCATTTACAATTCAAAACCTAAATTCTGATAGTAAATTCAACATAATGAAGGCACTGTAACCAAACTCATTACTATTGGACAACAAGATAATAAAAAAGGGGCAAAAAAGGCAATGCTATCCTCCATACATTTTTAATAGTTCTCGTCTTTCAAAACTCTGTGACTTTGACCTCAATATTACAGGACACATGCTGCTGCTATATCTGCTCTGCTCTCCCTGGCATGGCCTAGTAATGTATAAAGCACAAGATCCACCAATGCAGATTGTGCTCTTTGAGTTCTTGTCTGGACTCCGTCTGGCTCTGAATCTATCACGAATACTGATGACTGTTTTTTTTTATATGAAAATGTGATATCTTATAATCTGGACAGGTAATTTAGTATTTTCTCCAGAAAATGGCCTGTGCTGCTCCACTTGTTAGGACAATTTGGTTATATATTTGCATTTTTCAGAATTGTTGCTGCTAAGAGTGTTTTCTCACCTACAGCCTCATGTATAATCACAATGTTCATATGCACACACACACAGGCAGATTGCATGGATCTGGGTGATGCTGTAAACATTTCATTGCAATGGAATTTGTAATTTGATGATGTAGTAACGGAGAGGTCAGGGAACATGAGCCTCAATAAAGCAAGGCCATGTTGTGCCATGAATGACATTAGCCTGTCTGCTCTCTCCCCCTCCTGCGCACCCTCCACCATGACATTTCTTTTCTCATTCACAGCCCTCATTACTAGCCTCATTTGTGAAAATGGCCATGCAAATGTAAATCTTGTGTATAATTTGTTTGCCTCTGAAATCCCAGCACAGTCCTAAAGAAGAAGTAAGGCCTCTGATGGTGTGTGTGAGTGATCAGTGATGGTCAGTAATGAGCAGTCAGAGCCCCTTAAATATGGCCTGCCCCTGCCGTCACATCTCCTTCTCTGTGTGAGCCCATTAACAGCATGAAGCGTGGCACTAAATCAGCACGGATCAGAGCTACACCATTCTGGAGGCTTCATTACACACAAGCACATACATTCTTACACACATACACCCAATGGCCATTGTCTGACCACGCTTCCCCTCCAGACATACTCATCTGTCACAAGAGAGGAAGCTCAGATAAGGGGATGAGAGGGAATACGGGCATGAACACAGGCGCTTATTAATACATGTGAGTGTAGGGTCGATAAAAGGCTGGTGTGCAGCTATCACAGGCCTTTTATGGCTTAAGTGAGCCACTGTGAGCTAACAGTCATCAGTCTCTTTATAAAGTCTCTTTATAATAAAAGCAGACCTGCTTGGCACACTAAGCATTGTAGATTTCAGGTGGAAGCAACACTTAATTCTACAGGCAGGACCACCACGTATTTTCCCATCTGCTCAACACTCTCTTACTCAACACACTTAACACAACTCTTCCTATCAACATACTCAACATACCTGTAATGGGGACACAAGGCACCTTTCACAACCCTCTGAATGACCTTTGACCTCTCTTCCTGGATGGAGTCAGCCTAAACCATAAACAGATGAGCCGGTCGGCTCACTACAGCCTAGAAACAAAAGACCAAAGCCCGGACCACTGTCCACCACCCACATCGAATTAACTCTGAGAGGCAAGCACCAATCAATCACTTGGCCAATCAGAAATATGCCCGGCATGCCATTAAAGCAGTGCATGTTGTTGTAGATGAGAATGTCTCCCTTCATGCCGAGGAGTGAGACAGAGAAAGAGGAAGAGGTATATTGTATGTCCAACTATGGCAATGTACAATGTTACTGTAACCAAGTCGATAAGTTCAACCTCTCATCACATGAGACTTAGTAACCTTCATCTTTTTGGATAAAGAGCTAATGAATAAAAGTTACAAAGTGAATCTCAATATGGCAGGGACTTTCAGTTTTTAATTCCAGCAAAGTTATTCTTACTCACTTATAGATCGATCAATTCTGTTCAGAACACCCATGCATGTTCATTATTCATTCGCTTTATTTGCCTGATCATTCCTCTACCCCCTCTGCCCCCCTATCCCCAACCCAATCCCCCAACCCACCCTCCCTGGTTTATTAAAGGTAACAGCACTTAAGGCTGTGAGCAATTATGGAAATTGGGGCCCAGCGTCTCCCCATGAACCGGACTGAGCGCCAGCAGCTTGACGGCTAATCGATTTGTGCTCTCCTGAAAGCAGCCTCGCAACCTTTGACCTCTGTATGCTTGGTGCCTGTCAGGTGACAAAAGGAGAGCTTTATTTGACTGAATTAGAAAATTGCACCCTTCCATTTCACCCCACAGAAAGGAGAACAAAATCCTGCATTACCTTGTTTTCTATAAAACAAAACCCTGGATCCAATACAAGAGGCAAAGCTATGGCATCACTCATGTTAATTAAATCTGACCGTCATGTCTGATAAAAGTGCTTTACGCACATATGTTCAACATGTTTGTTTTTCATGCCTTTATTCCCGGCTTACTGTAAATATTCAAATTGCTTTCTCCAACAAAGATCAAACTCCCACTTGTCAGAATCAAGAGATTTAAATCGAGTGGTAAAATGAGCAGCTGTTCAGTTTTTTTCTTCTTATTTAGCCTAAAGAATATTCTCCTGGAAGAGTCATATGGACCTGATGCTTGCTAGAAATGCTTAGCCTTAAATCTTGAAGTGTGGTGTTATGTGAAATAATAATTTTTATAGATTTGTCAATGAGTAGAGCAACAGCCAAATTATAGCATCATGTAACACACTATAACACATGTGTAATAGGTGGAAATCAAAAGCAATGACCTGAAATATACAGTACAAAAATATATATAAAATAATAGATTTTTATATACAACAATCTAGTGATTTTTTATTTATTCATTTTTTTGTGGTCTGACAGTAAACCTGTTTTTATTTCTTGTTCCCTACAAGGAGTGGAATATCTGAGAGTTTTTAATGAGTCTTAATGAGAAAAACACAATAACCCTCAATAAACAGTATGATCATTTATAATATAATTTACTTATATACTTTAATTTACCTAACCCCAACATCAACCTTAACCCAAATATACAGAACACAAATATCGTTCTGTATATTTGGGTTAAAGTTAATGTTGGGGTTAGGTAAATTAAAGTATTAATTATGTCAATAGAACATATAGTAAAACAAATGTGTGTGTTTGTCAGGGTTGCAGACAGGGCTGGGTGGAGGGGGAAGGTACAATAACAATGCAAGTCTCGGTGGGAGGCAGGGCTCCTCTTCCTGAGCGGAGCATGCTGGGAAATGTCCTCATAGCATGCACACATGTTCACTAACACAAATGCACACACAAACACACGCGTACGCGCACACATACATATACGCACACATACTACACAAAAGTGAAGCATCCTACTGTAGGACATTTATGTGCCCCTTTCTCTTGCTTTGTTTCTCTCCTCAGCAGAGTGTCCTAAATAGCTCATGGACAACCTCTAGAGAACTGAGACATAATTCATCTGGGTCAGTGTGGCTCCCACAGTTCCTTTCTGTGAGAGAAAAACATGGATACAGGAGACAGGATAAAGCAAAAAGATGGGAAGGAGGCTCTTTCCTACTTTCTTTCTTTCTTTTTTTTTTATAAAATTATAATAGTGCAGCTTTTTTTTTACCTTTACTTGTTATTTCATTTAGGATAAGGCATATATTGCATAGATATGTGTGTGTGTGTGTGTGTGTGTGTGTGTGTGTGTGTGTGTGTGTGTGTGTGTGTGTGTGTGTTTGTTCATCTGAGTCACGAATAGAAATAGTGAGTCAATAATGGCTCCAAAAGGAAAAACCTCTCATTGTTTGGACAAAGGAAGCGCTTGAGTATTTACTTGAAATTCCATCAGCAGTGAAACAAGATGTCCATATATTTTTCATCCTCAGAACTCTTTGTGCTTCAGAAACGTTTTCTTTCCACAGCATTCACTGGCCTGTAACCTGAGTCATTGATCTGCTTTTCCAGGGGCCACCTTCTCTCTGTGCTCTTGAAACATCTGTGTGTGATTGCATTTGTATATGAGCACAGTCATACACATATGTGTGTATCTATAATGCAACATGTTGAATAATAACACAATAACCTGTTTGTAGTATTACTGGACTCTGAAATCATTTCACACAGCAGATACAAGTGGTTTTGTTGCGCCTGACCATAAATCAGACATGGTTTGAATTCTTAGCCTAGTGTGCAATAAAGGAGATGTGAGTCTGCATTGCTGACATCATCTGCATTATTATGGATGAGTTCACATCCCTGTAGGGTAGTAGAAGTACACTACATGGGCAAATGTTTGTGGACACCTGACCATACAGTAGATGGTTTTTGTACATCCCTTTCCAAATGTAATCTTAATTTGCTGTTAATGCAACCTCCAATCCTTTGGGAAAGATGTTCTATTAGATTTTGGAGTGTGCTTTATAGAGATTTAGTATAAAAGGTCATTAGTAATATCAGGTACTGATGTAGGGCAAGAAAGGCATGGGGTGTTGGCATAGGGTTGAGGTCAGAGCTCTATAGCAGGCCATTCAAGATCTGCCACTCTAACTTATGTAAACCATACAGTATCTACATAGAGCTCACTTTGGGTGCCGGGTCACTGTCAAGCTGGAACAGGTTTGGGTCTCTTAGTTCAAGTGAAGGAAAATCTAATTCTATCGCATCCAACGGCTTTCAATACGACTGTGGGCCTCCAACTTTTGTGGTAACAGTATGGGGAAAGAACCACATATTGCTGGAAAGGTCAGGTATCCCAACACTTTTATCCATATAGTGTAGATATGCTGTTACATGGTACATTGCATCTATTTTGTCTGGTCCTCTATCCGTACTGCTTCATATTAAGTCAATGGTGTGTGTGCAGGTTTTTGGATGTGGGGTGTTTTTACATAATTGTGTGTGTGACAGTATATACATATAAGATGAAATTTTCCTGTTTATAATTGCCTGCACTTTGGCTTCAAAGTTATATATGACAAGTAATTAGTATGATAAAGTATTGGCAGCTGCCACCCAGTATAGACATTGTCCCAAAGCAGTTTTACAAAAATAAATAGATTATAAATAAACATTTTAGCATCATTAATTAGTCCCTTATAAGAATCATAATATACTTTTTTGAGATATCAAAGGCGTTATGATCGTTATGATACATATTGTAATATATGCCATAAAATGATTTTACCAGAACACCCAATCCTGAACCTACTCAACTTTTTATAAGGAATAAAGAGTAGGACACTGATCATGTCTACTTTGTTCTGTCCATACTCTAAAAAGGTTACAATGTTTAGGCATAAAGATTAAACTTTTTAGAAACTGAAAGAGAAAATCTTTATGTGTACACACTTTCTTCCTCAATCATCAGTACCAAATTTCATTAGGGTTGTACCACTAATGGATGGCACCATATACAAAATTATAAAAAAAAAATTAAATAAAAAAATAGATAAGCCATAACAGGGCAAGGAGGTGGTGGGTGTGTATGTGGATGTGTGTATAATGTGAAAGCTGGGTCCAGTGCCAGATAAAAGCCCATTGACGTTTTAAAGTAACTTCAACCTCAGAATGCATCTGCCTGTCAATCATGCTTACCCACGTTTCCCTAGGGGCAGTTCTGGCCAGCCCCAGAAAAAAAAAAGACAGGAAGAGAAAGAGCTAAAGAATGACCAGAAATAAAACAGGCAGGCAGCTCGAGGCCAGCCCAGTGAAGCAGCCATCACCGGAGGGCTGTATGGCAATACGCTACCAAGGAGCCATTCATTCACTCCAACTCCCAGAATCCCCTGCTAAGACTCGTAACGTACAGGACATTGATCTAATTACTATATACATTTTAACAAGCAGAACAGTGACAGATGGTGTGTTAGCGCACACATCATTGATCTCACACTAATGATTGGTGTGAATGATAAGCTTTCCTGAATCGACTCTATGCTTTCTGTGTGATGCCGAATGAGCTTCCTTTCAAAATACGGTCAAACATAAAGGCTTCATCAAATATTAACAAGGATTTATGTAGCGTTTGCATAGCATGAATCAGAGCACACAATGCTGCCTAATGCTGTGGATTTTAGAAAGGACATGGTGATAGCTGTAAGTGTTATATGAATGAAGGGTGGTAGTGAAACTGGAGAGCGTAGACACAGACTGAAGTGAATGAGGTGGAAGGACATGAATATGAGCATGGACTCCCTTGAGAAGGAATAGTAACACACTAACACACACACACACATACACACGCACACACACTCATTCACACTCACACACACACACACACACAGAGCCAACAGTAAAAGGCATGTTCGGTGTTAAATACATATTTAAGTGCAGTCACCCACTGAATAGACCCACTTTTCTCTAATGGCCTAATGAAATGTACATAGACACAGACATGCATGCGCAGGCGCAAGCACACACACATGCACACGTACGCACACGCACACACAGTTACATACTGATTTGGGTGGTCATGCACAGTAGTGTATTTATCCTGCAAAAGGAGGGCAGAGAGCGAAAGGTGTGAGGCTCAAGCATAAACCAGTTAGGTTTCTGTGTATACGCATGTGTGTGTATGTGTGTGTGTTTGTCTGTGTGTGCTAATCATATAACCTGCATTAGGGCTTTTGAGGGGAATGTTCTACCTCTACCTCTGACAAAGTGAAGAGCGTTTATATGTATTCACCTGTGACAGGGATAAATTTAGCACAAAGAGCAAAAGAGACAGATGGATGACTGAGGAAATGGCAGAGTGCTTGTTTGTGTGTGCGTGTGTGTGTGTGTGTGTGTGTGTGTGTGTGCGTGTGTGTGTGTGTGTGTGTGTGTGTGTGTGTGTGTGTGTGTGTGTGTGTGTGTTTGGAGGAAAGGTGATCTTCATGCAGGGTGAGGGAACAGACCGGAGGATGGAGGAGCTCAGCGGAAGAAGAGAGAGAGGCACATCTGTGCTAAACATGCCCTGGGGCGAGTCTGCTCTCTCCAGCACCAAGTAAACACACATGCACACACACACACACACACGCACACACACACACACACACACACACACACACACACACACACACACACACACACACACACACACTCACACAGCTGAAACTACACAATATCTCAGAAGGTAATGGTTTAAATGTAGAATAAATAATGATTGACATGAACTCCAAATGTCTTGCAGCAGATATGTATTAGAGATACTAACTAACTAAATCTCAACCTTTCTCTCTCTCTCTCTCTCTCTCTCTCTCTCTCTCTCTCTATTGATCTATCTATATATCTATAAATATTAGGGCTGTCAATAATTACACATATTTAATCGCGATTAATCGCATGATTGCCATCAGTTAACTCATGATTAATCGCAACTTAATCACACATTTCCATCTGCTTAAATTAATACTTTTCAAGTTTTTAATAAGCTTATCAACATGGGCGTGGACAAATTTGGATCTTTATGCAAATGTATGTTTATTATTAGTGAATCCATAATCAGCATAGAGCATAAAGACAAAATATTCTTGCAAATGTTTTGAAGTTGTTATTTTGTAAAAAATTACGTAAATGATCAGGACACCAAACAGAACCTTGCTATGTTTTCACACAGACGGTTTTATTTGGTAGATGTGTGCATCATGGCAGAGTTCAGTGTTGATTTGAGACTCGCTGCATCAGTAAAACAAATGTTTAGTGATTAGGAAAAAACTTCCGGTGGAGCGTGAATTCCGGTGGATTCACGTTGTGAATAAATGTTTTAAAGAGTTAAATTTCGCCTCTTTTATATATATATATATATATATATATATATATATATATATATATATATATATATATATTCAGAATACAGTGTGAAGATAGTGTATGTGGGTTCACAGTTTGGAATAAGCATGACACTACAGGAGGTCTACCGACTACTGAGTCAAATAGTCGATCTTTCTATTTTTTTACACACACACACACACACACACACACACACACACACACACACACACACACACACACACACACACACAGAGGAAGAGAGAGAGAGAGAGAGAGAGAGAGAGAGAGAGAAATACAGGGTAAGAGTCTCAGTAATGTGTATACAGTAATAGATATCTGTTTATATAAAAACAAAATTAACCAGGGCAGCACAAGCCTGCCAGTAAACTGAATTAGCATCAAATGCAAATGAGCAGAGTGCTTAATGGTGGAACAGGTGCAGGCAGGGCCCCTAAATGAGATAAATGAATAAAACATCCGCGGGCCGGCCCGTGAAAACTGACACAAAGTCAATAACATGAATAATTCAGGAGGCAACCAAGGCTGTGCGCCACTGACCTCTCACCACAGGAAGTGCATCCCAAACACAACAAAAACCATAACAATGGACTATGGACATGGGGTTCCCTATCTAGTGCCTATATACACAATTACAAACATTTACACACACACACACTCACACACACACACACACGAAAACAGCTAAATATATATGAGCCATATGATATATGGATCTGCCTCACTATAATGGGAGAAAACTTCTATTTTCTAACACAGCATTGAGTTTACAAAGGCCAATCAAGAGTACATTGCTGACCTAATGAGCCATCTGTGACCACATATAGTATGCATACACACCTTTTCCCTGTTTTACCTATACACACTAATAGGGCTGGATTAAGCCTAATATGTAATTGTTTTTACTACATTTAAAAACAGAATTGTGTATAGACAGAGGAGCAATTACTCCTGAACTGAACAGGAAGTTGCTGTAGAGCTAACAGTAACATCACCTTCCCTGGGTGGAACACTTCCTGTCAAACATTCTTCACTCCTCACACACACACGCTCATCAGGAAATAGTATTCATCAACTTCACTGAGCTCTAGAAAGCACACACACATGTTGAGCATGCAAAGCTTTCATTCTCTCTCACACACACACACACACACACACACACACACACACACACACACACACACACACACACACACACACACACACAAACACACACAAATCTACAACTATAAAAGGAACAACTGAGTTAAAATTATATGCAGATTTAACCAAGCATATTACAAAACTAACACTATTGCCCCTGAGACAAAATGTTTTTGTTTGTTTTTTTAAACCAGGACAAATAATTGACTGAGAAAATACTCAAGTAAGAAAATGCACAAATTGTTAAATCCCTAGAGCTGATCATGACTTTCTTAAGGCTGCTGTGTTTGTACCCTTGACAAAATATGTCTGTTTTATAACAGGCACATTTGTTTCTGCTCTCCGAGTGTTTACATGTGAGCTGGTGGAGCGCTGAAAAGCAAGTAAAGCTACACACACACTGAAACACTACAAGCACTTTACACTAATAAACACTTGAGACACTTTAATAAATGTTCATTTTAACCTGAAACATGGAAAGCAGCTTCTAGTACACTAATCTTATTTCATCTGACTAATAACTTGATTTTATCCCATTCAGTGGTAATGCATTTTTAATATGAAGTTCCAGTGCAGACATAATACTTTTATTCTCATAGTAAGAAAGCACAGAAATGAAGCTCTGAGTGCCAGGGAATGATTGACATCTTGGTCAGTGTGAACTATATGAATGAATGTGAATTGTAAAGGCTCTTCTGAAATCCAGAATTTAAATGTAATAACAAAAAGTTTATTCAGGTGCTAACCACGATTAGCATATTCCAAACAGTGCACACCTACTGCTGACAGGTTGCACTCATGCTGTGAGTCCACTGTTGTTGGAATTGAGTGCAACTTTTTGATATATTCAGCCCTGTATTGCCCCTCATTAAAAAAATAACCTGAAATGAACTGAACATATTTTTTAATTTGGACTGAAATGCTTGAGTAAAGTGAATAAAGGTTCACTTTAAATGTATTCATTTAATGTTGATGACGTATCAAGTAATCTAAAGATTTGTTCTATTTAAGCAGGTTAATTTCTTTATATTTTATAGACCCATGAGTGAGTGAAACAACCTGGAACTTTTAGAATGGTAGAGTGTTTGTTAATATTTAAATTTCAGAAAATGTATAATAAGCGCTATAATGGTTGCAGCTTATGTTCTTATTTTCTATTGAATAATGCTGGGTTTCCCTCAGTGTTAAATGTGATTTAAAAGAGATTTACTCTGGGTTGTGGGTTCCATGTGCAGCATTTAGGAACAAATAGCAATAGTAATTGGAGCAGAAGTTTAAAAGTTTAGCAGCTTTGCCAGAACCACTGCATCAGTACATCAGTACATCAGCAGTATTTATCTACTACCTTGGCAGAACTAAGATTTAAAGTCCCAATTATAACATCTAAAACTATACATTTAGTAGGCCTGGTTTACACACACACACACACACACACACACACACACACACACACACACACACACACAAAGTTGGTTCCATTTAAACTGTGTCTAATGAACAGTAGAATCCAAAAGTATGCAAAGTCTATTATTTACTCATAATTGATCATTAATAATTAATCATATATATATATATATATATATATATATATATATATATATATATATATATATATATATATATATATATATATGTGTGTGTGTGTGTGAAATGATTATCTTGGTGTCTGTGGGGGATGAGAAGAAGGAGGTGAAGGAAGGAGACTAAACTTAAGCAATAGCAAAAAGATAATAGCGAACACACACTCACATACGTGCACACACACACACACACACACACACACGTGCACACAAAGAAACAGAGGTTAAGTAAGACTCATACATATACAGAGGAGGAGTGGAAAATAGAGTGGATTGCATTGCATGCACCTCTTTGGAATTCATCCAAGCAAATGATAGGATTGTTGACAGTGAACTGCATATTGTTAACCCTATATTAGCTCGAAAAGTCAGAGGTTTGCCTTTAGTATTTCTTCAGCAATGGCCTTAAATAAATCGAATACACTTTCACACACACACACACACACACACACACACACACACACACACACACTCTTTCTCTCTCTCTCTCTCTCTCTCATTGTTGCACTTCACCTTTCAGCAGCTGTGACAGCCCTGTCTCACAGCTTGAAGAGTTACATACATGAATCGCAGTCTAACTTACAGTCATAGTACACACACACACACACACACACACACACACACACAGTCACACACACACACAGTCACACACACATGCAATGATGCACTGTTATTTTTTCTAAAAGTCATTCTTCTTCTGTCTTCATCTCTTAAACATTAACATCAGTAGTGACAAATTTTATCATCCTCTCTAACTGTAGGATACATGCTCGTTCTCTATTGTTTTTACTGCGAAATACACACAGACTAACACAAAGACACAGACACATACTCATTGAGAAAGAGAGCTCTCTACACTCTTGCAGTCTTTAATTGCCTCACAATAGGGCTGCAGTCTGGACAGGATTACTCCAACAATGGTCGCTTCAGCCAGTTAAGATTATTCTCTTCGTACTGATGTGGAGAACGATTTACTGCAACCGATCTGGTTAATCCACTAACATAATACACACTGCTGTATTTCCTCTCTCACAAACACCTTTCCCCTTTCTCTCCCCTATTCCATCAACATATGCCTGCTAACAGATGCTGTTAAATGTCCCCTTTTTTAGGGATGGACCTAGGTTTAGGTAGTGTGTGTGTGTCTGTGTGTGTGTGTGTGTGGGTGTGGGTGTGTGGGTTGGGGGGGGTTTGAAAGAGGTATTAAAAAGTGTGTATGCAAGGTAGGCAGTTTGCTGATTCACGCAGCAAAATATTCAGGACATGGGTCACAAGTCAACGTGTGACATAACTTCCTGCGCTGCTCTTATTTTAAACAGAAGGTCATTTTCTTGCTCATCACTTGTGGCCAGCTTTGCAGAGTGCCGTGTGGGTCGGCAGCCAAGGACAGCCATGAAAAATTCAGACTCAAAGGGCATAGTGACCCACTTTCCAACATGTCTCCGCATCCCTCTCTGAAGTGTTTCTCCCCGTCCTATTTCCTCACTCCGTGCTAAACCAGATGTCATCCCCATCACCAAAAAGAAGCTATCAAGCAAGGTTGAAGGTCACCCAGAGTCGCAGAAAAGTTTCTTTTATTATTCTTAATGCACGAAGTTGAAAATCACAGGGTATCCATGGCATGCTAGATTGTTCCCAGGGAGATAGAACAACAGCTCTGTGCACTACTGTACAGCTTAGTGAGCTTCTGTTACTCCCAATTCACACAGGAGCAGAAAGAAAGAGAGAGAAAGAGAAGGAGAGAGGGAGGGGATGCTGATAGAGATGAAACAGAAGGTAGTGAAAAGCAGAGTTAAAGGGCTGCTATTAGATGTCAGTGCTCTTTGTGCGTGTGTCAATGGAAGCCGATTAAAGTATTTGAAATAATCTTACTGGGGCATTAAATGGATTCAGGAGTCAAAAGTTAGAAAAGACGGGGAATGTGAAGTCGAATCTGTTGTATAGGACGGACACTCACTCACTCGTTCTTGCTTTCTTTCACGTGTTAACAATTGAAAGCCGGAAAACATGGTAATGGACTACTTTTAATTCCATCTGAGTATTCTAATTAAAATATGCTTTCTGCCCTGGTGTGCAATGATTACTCACACGTGCCTCAAAACAAGCATGCTTTCCACTAACACTGAACCTGTGCCCCAGTGATGCTGAGATTTGTTCTTTTAACAATCTAATAGGGCATCGTGAGTTGACTTTATTCTTTCGATATTTCTCCAGTTTTGTCTTAGCAGCCGGTATTGCGGTTGCTTATGAGAGGAAGCTAATTAGGAAATGATTCTCATTACTCTTCCAGAGGAATTAGTGCTAGCTTGGCTAATTACTGCTGTAAAACCTAATCAGCTGTTTGAAACAAGAGCACACTAATGAGCTCTTATTTATTCAACTAAAGAACATCGGAGGGAAATAGAGGCTTGAATTCATATTTTGGCTGCATATGCGTTTGGTGTGTGTTTAAATGAACCCCCAGACTTAGCAGCATTTGCTGGAAATCAAATCTTCTAATCAAACTAAAATGCATCAATCACCTCTGTTTTACATGACCTATTTTCTTGTCCTGTAGGTACTGAGTGATGGAGGAGTAACTGTTTAATTCTGCATCTATTTTGCTATCAATTAGTTGTGCTCTCACCTGAGCCCTGGAGTGTCCACAACCCAGAGCACAGCTGCTAATCTGCTTATACCATAATACAATCAAAAGGAAAAAACTATTATTGGATGCATTGCAACAAATGAGTGAATTCAGGACAACAGTTAAGAAAAGTGGGCAGTGATAGGCAGAAAGAAGTGTGTGTGTGTGTGTGTGTGTGTGTGTGTGTGTGTGTGTGTGAGATGGGTGGAGGTGAGGCCATGTGGCATAGTGAGGGTGCAGCTGTCTCTGTGAACTGTGAAGTGTTCTGGGCCAATGGAGCAGAAATGAGCTCGATATACACGAACACACACACACACACACACACACACACACACACACACACACACACACACACATAACCAGCATCCAGGTAGAAGTCTTTCTCATAAACAGCTCTCCACACAGGCAGAGCTCGAGTGAAACTACGACAGCTGTGTTCATCTGATAGCACCATGGCTCATTAACACACAAACACACGGACACAAATGACAAAGTCTTGTGTAGACATCTGCCCTCGACTTCAACTCTAAACTCTCCCGCATTACAGGCTTTCCTTCACTCTACAACCCTAAAAAACCTTAAAAAGGAATTTTCAGAAAAAAAACATTTCATCTTTAACGGAATTGAAAAACCCGTCCTTGTGAGTTGACCAATTTCTGGACATAATCCACATTGTTTGGTGTGTTTTTCTTTGATATTGGTTTTCAGATAAGAACAAACTTGTCAATGTCTTCACAATACCAACCAACCATATACAATTAATAAAAATATATAATATATTTCTCATGTTGCATGGTGCTGCCATTTTTATATAAATCTATTGTCATCTAGGATTTTTGCTGGTAAAGAACAGGTTTGAGGTATTGTGATTCTAATAGGTCATTTCACAACTCATGCGAGTGTATTATTTAAAAAAAAACACAAGTGTAAAATTGAACCCTTGTAGGGGAATTGTTGTTAAGCCAAGTGTTTTCTGACTGACAGAATAGATCTGTCAGATTCATTCTGTTTTGACACTCTCCGCTTTTAATTCCCACACAGGTTTCAAGGCCTTAATATAGGGCTGAGTGTGTTAATAATTATATGCACAGGAGACACACACCATTGAACCCAGTGGTCTACAGCACAGGCTCAACATGTTCCTGCTACTGGTTTCATGTGTACAGCAACTCTTCTGTAAACAAATTCTTCTTTTCCTCACACAAATCAAACACGGCTGTTTGAGTCTTCACAAGTGATGCTGAGTGCTTTGAACCGCAGGCTTTGATTGGAACGGATGTTTCTGTAAAAAGCCATAGAGGCAGAGAGCAAGCTCTCACACTACACTACTAATGACTGTGGGTGTGTAAGTGCTGGAGTGAGTGTCTCACTTGCTCATAAACTGTAATAATGGTTCATTGAAATAAATAGTTTAGCGCTTTTCAATTCTTTCTGAAGTGCCGATCCACCGAAGAGGTCATCAGCTTATAACCTCAGTCGGCAGATGGAGATTTTTTATCTTGGAGCATCCAAAAGACATACCCATATTTTCACACACCCTCTCTCTGTCTATCACCCCCACACACACACACACACACACACACACACACACACACACACACACACACACACACACACACAAAGCACTACTAATAGGGAGCCAATGGTTTCTTACATTTTGCGCATTTGCTTATGTACACACACACACACATACTAACACACACACATCCACACACAGAGCCAAAAAGTGTTAATCCACCTCTTACCTGTCTATGATGACGGGATCAGAGGGTGTTTCGTTACGGTTGCCACAACTCTTCTTGTCACAGCAGCGGCTAAACAGAAACAGACAAGACACAGCAGGGGAAGTGGGGGTGTACAGAAGTGGGAAAAAGAGAAAAAGAGACAGAGAGAATTAATATGCTTTTTACACATGTTTAAGTTGACCTGAAGAAGTAGCAATTACAGGGCAAAACTCCCCTTCAGCCAACACACACACACACACACACACACACACACACCTCACAGTTCATTGCCTCATTAAGCTTGTGATTGAGAGGAACAGTGGGTTTAAATATATATATATTATATGAATGATATGAATGAATGTCATGAGTTAACTCTTAAAAATTGCAACTTAATCACACATTTTTATCTGTTCTAAATGTACCTTAAATTTATACTTTTTAAGTCTTTTAATCATCATAGGCATGAACAAATATGGATGCTTTATGCAAATGTATGTTTATTATTAGTAAAACAATGTGCAACATACAGCATGAAAACTATGTTTCGATGGTTATAGATGTTTTTCAAAGAACTTGTTCATGTCTATTGGACACATAAAAAAAAATTCTTTTTCTTTGCACATTTAAAAGACTGTTTACATTTTCAGATGGCAGGTTATGGAAAAATACTCTAAATACACTAAAATATTGTCAAATACGTAAATCAGTGAATTATTGAACATTAATGAATTAATGAACATTAATTGCAATAAAAGGACATAGCAATAATACATTAAAATACTTTCACTTTGCCTTTAAATAAAAATTTAATACAAATTTAAGGTACACACAGAAAAGTAAAAATTTTTTTAACTTTTTGGTGTACATTTTCAGAATACTGTATAATTACTTAAGGGTTACTGGACAAGAAAAAAAAAAACATCTGATTACTACTGAGAACATCCCCTTATAGAAAAACATAACAATTACTCCTGGTGTTTTTAGATGATTTCTACTTGCTTTTTAACATTATCTAAAACACCCTTTAGCTTTAAAATACTGTCAAAAAATTAATTAATTATATTTTTCACTTATTTTTTTTTTATTATTATTATTTATTTTTATTTTTTTTGTAGACATTACACAAAAGCATTATGGCTAACACAGCGTGGCTAATGAGTTCTAAGTGTGTTTAAATATTGTCATGTATATAAAAGTATTTAAAAATGTATGCTAAAATGTTTTGTGATGTGACATTTTTCACCATATTTTCTGTGTGCCTTAAAATTCTTATATACATAGATGATCTTCAGTTCTCAGAATTGTTCAATTTATTTATTGAATTTTTTTTATATTCAAAAACAATAAGGAAACTGTTAAGATGAGATGAGATGAGAGAGGAAGAAAAGGAGAAGGAGGAAAGATGAGGAAGGTCAGGGTTCTATGTTCCCTGTAGGTGGGGGTTGTTGTGGTGCAGCAGGTGGAGCACTGGGCTCAAGTTTCCCTGCACAGATGGCAGAGGGGGCTGGAGAGAAAGGAGTCATGTGATAGCAGCAGCTTTGTGAGTGAGGGGCTACAGGCTTAATGAGTGCGATAACGCAGTCCCAGCTTGACCTCAACTCATTTCTCAGACCCCCTGAATCTCTCTCATTTATACACACAGACAGTCAGAGCCATCTCTAGTAGACATGCATTACTGAGTCAGAGAAGAGACTGAAGCACAAAACTGAAGAGACACGGAGGCTGCAAGGGTGTGCTCTAATGGCTCAGGATGTGTCAGGCTCATTGGGTGTTTATGAATCATCAGTAGATGGTCCTTTGGTGACCTTGTGTCACTTTGTTTCATTTTTGACGTTTTCTTGGTCTCATGTTCCCCTGCATTCTCTCCTTCCACATCCCTCTCTACTGCTTCCCCCCCTTTTCTGAGTGTACTCATGTCTTTAGTGCTGTTCTTTCAGAAGTGGGTCACACTCAGGTCCCCGTGGATCACCAGAGTAAAGCATGCTGGGAAAGAAGAGAAGGAAAGAGGGGAGAGGGGTATAGAATGATGTGACTTTCTATATCCCAATAATCCAATCATCAGCCAGCACCCATGGGACGACATAATCAGAAATCCCCCACCCCTCATTCACCCCCCTACACAAAAACTATGCTAATTAGTCCAGGCATTGCTGCAGCTTTGTTTGGGGCTTTTTTCTTCTCTGTTCCGTCCCAGTGGACCCACCAGTGTGTATCTTTAATCTTGAGTGTTTCCTCCTGCCACCGCATTTAAAGAAGTTAAATCCAAATTGCAGCACATAATTACCAGGATGTGGCCCTCGTTGATGCCATTAGGACCGACCCATCCCAAGACACGTATTCAGATCTATTACTCGCTACTATGGATCTCCTCTGTGGTTGGCTAGCAGTTCAAACAAAAAAGCTGCAAAACTTGACTGAATCAAACCCTCCTGAATCTGTTTATTTGAGGAACTGGGGTCCTGTCATAAAGACCGCGCTGTTGCTTTTGAGCAATTGTTTCTTGTTTTGCCTGTCAGTGGTGTTAGATGGGAGAAGGCATCGAGCCTCTGTCCCGCGCGTACAGTGCCATATGGCTAATGGCAAACCTGTGCGGCAATTAACAGCCCTGATTAATGAAGAACAGCCTAATCACAGACTGGTAATTGTGCCTCTATTGCAGTGCAGGCTCAGCAGAGAGGCTCAGTAACAGACGGAGGAAGGAGAGAGAGAAGGGAGGGTGAGGGAGAAAGAGAGAGAGAGAGAGAGAGAGAGAGAGAGAGAGAGAGAGAGAGAGAGTCTTTTTTTACACTGTGTTTTCTTTTTTTGGCTTATTATGAAAGATTGAGAATGAGACCCAATAGAGACAAATGAGGAGATCTTTGTGCGTGCTTCTAACACATGCTTGCTGGACCTTACAGGCGTGTGCCAGTTCCAATAGGGTCAGAAGACCCAGAAGGTAACTAATCAAAGAGAGCGCAGTGTGTGTTTGAAGAAGTGTATGGCAGTATTCGTTGATGTAAAAAAAAAAAAAATGTAAAAACGGGAGCAGACAAAGCAGGACTCGACTAAAATAATTTAACGCTTTTAAACCGCAAACTAAAAATGTAAAAAAAATTTCCCATAGTGTCATAAAGCCTGTGCATTTTTCTAATTTAACAAGTTGCGGTGATTTACATAAACAGATCATTTTCAGATACAAGATTTCACCTCAATATTTGCTCAAAAGTACATCAATTACATATACATTTATTACTTTTTGCACTACTTAATGCATTGCTTGTTTATAACAATAAACATATTCAAATTTTTAGTTGAGAGAAAAGGAACGCAAGAACGCTTCAGCAAGAGGTAGCGAGAAGGGAGAAAGAGGGCCCCTGTTCCCTCATACTTCACTGTCAAACTCAAAGTAACCTGCATTCATTAACAGAGGAATAACATGAAGATTCTCATTGAGTAATGAGTTTTTCCTTGTCCTAATTAACCAAGCATGAGTAGG
Organism: Silurus meridionalis; assembly: GCF_014805685.1. Classification (NCBI taxonomy): domain Eukaryota; kingdom Metazoa; phylum Chordata; class Actinopteri; order Siluriformes; family Siluridae; genus Silurus; species Silurus meridionalis. Next base: position 13,564,235 of record NC_060888.1, read on the forward strand.
ATATTTTTAGGAGAAAAAAACTGTGCAAATGCTCCCCACTTCAGCCAAAAATAGATGAGAGCCTATCTCCACAACCCAGTTTTAAGTGCATCGAATTCATCTTTTGATTTTAATTAAAGGTGCATGCCTTTCTCTGCCTTTCTCCCCTCCGAGAGCAGAAAGTGGATGACCTGGATAGAGATGGAAAACGGGATAGAGAGGCATGGACCAACATGCCATCTATAAACTTGCCTATAATAAGGTGCAGCGTCTGTTCAATTCTTTTTCTTCCTCTATTCATTCCTACTTTCAGAGGAGGACATGCAAATAGCACTTTCCCATGTGTATGTTTTATTTTTAACAGGTTTAAAAATCACTGACATGATAAAATCATAGCCACTCATATTAGAAGCTCTGTCTGACATTTTAACAACTTTATAGACAGAGCTCTGTCTGTTTTGAAGAAGGACATTTTAAATGCTGTTTGGGGAAGCGGGGCTAGATCATCCTGTTAAGACCTTATCTGTGCCTGCTGTGGACAGTAATAAATGACTAGAGTATGTTTGTATAATAGTGTAGATGAAAGTAAAATATGTAGGCCGGTAGTCATACTGAAGAAAGCAGATTACATGGATATATAAACTTAATTCTCTAAAATGATTCATCTTGATAAACAAACAAACAAACAAGCAAATAATTAAAAAGCTCTAACAATTAGACTTATAATTTTAAAAACCTTTTAAAAATTGTTCCAAAAACTGACTTTAGATTTCTGTTATAAGTGAGCTAGAGGAAATAGGTTGTTCTCTTCTTTTCCCAGTAAAGGGAAGAGTGTTGATTAATGCCCATGGTAATCACCAGTAGGTTAAAAAAGCAATAGATAGAGAACAATTAAATGGTAATATTATGCTGCAGTATGAGGAAAACCAAGCCACAGCAGTAGAGATAAAAATTAGGGGATTAATTCTGTGGAATGAATTGTACACATCAGCAGCTCTCAGTGTCCAGATGTGAAGCAAGGATGTGCACACAGGTTTACGGTGTGTAATAGTGAAGGTAAAAAAAAAGAAAGATGTATACATGATGGTGTCTTACCTGCACATGATCTCGTGTGTCAGCAGCACTCGGCACATCTCCGGATTCTTGTCTTGACCTTCATAAATAATAGGCTGTGTGGAGTGAAAGAAAACATTGTTAAGTGATTGCAGACAAGTCACTTTTACCACCATTGGTACGAATACAGTACTTGTAAAGATGCAGAAAGATTATGACTAATGTCTCGGGGTAAGAAATTGAACAATGGGAAGAATTGCGCTTATATTGGCACCGTTTCCCTGAAACAAAACATTACATGAAACATCACACCGAGCACAAAACCACATATCTCCACACTCTTTCTCTCTCTCACACCCACACACACTCTTCTACAAAGCTTAATGTGAACCTTATTCCATCTGGCAGAAAGCTTTCACCAAATGACCGCATGTGTCATGGGAATGAACTGGAGCATTCCAGCATCCCTGGCTTGGGACATGTTGTTCTGCCTGCTGTGTGCGCAGAATTACAGCGGCCTCCCTTTATTACAACTAATCAATCCATCACAGTGGCACAGTGCATTGTGGGAAGGCTTGAGTTTTGGAACAGTATGGAGGGAGGTCCATTTTTGGCCTTGCCAGGTTCTCAGTGGGCCAATTAATGCCCACTTTACCACGGCTGTGGAAAATTGCTTCAGCACGCAGCAGGCTGAAGTGATGTCGACTTATGCTAAGCATCTGTCTTAAAATTGAAATTTAATTTATAAAATATTTTTGTAATAATCTTGAATGAATCATCTTAAAATACAAACAATATATATAAAGACTTCAAACAATATACTAAAAGAATATTTTCAATTACAGGGGTTTAATCACAATTAAAACCATCTAGTTAGGCTAGTAATATAAGTAGTGACATTTACAGTATATTAAAGTTGTAATGCCGGATAGTGTTGTTCTTTTTAATATATTATTTGCCTTTTAAAATATTTTATATATACTGTGCTGCATTAAAGGAAAGAAATATATACGTGTCCTTGTAATCCCCTCTGCCCTGATATCTTTTTGTTTTCACATGGAAATGGAAATGCGTTCAAAGTAACACACCTCTTGGTAATAGACCTTTATTGATCAAAAGCTTATAATAAGGGAATGCCAGTTTCATAATTAGAATTAAGTTTGTCATTTTTGCAAAGCACTCATGGCATCCCTGCTCTTTAAAACAAGTCCTGTGTACAGGTTTATCTATTTGCTTGATATTAAGAATCAGTAGAGTTCATTTTCATGAGAATATATTTGAGAAACAAACTACTGGTGATGTTGTCATTCTATCATGTCTTCTTTTAAAACTATTGAAAATAAGACTCTGAAAGTTAGATCGCTTGCTGGTTTGATGGCTGGACTTGACAGAGTGCTATGTAATAAAGGGCACCCTACAGAGGCATCTGGCCAGAGTTCCAGCTCCATGGGGAAATATGCTGGAATATCATTAAATTATAAACACAAAAGATATTTTGGCCCCAAATGTTGGAACACCACACCCTGCTTGTATGTATGTATGTATGTATGTATGTATGTATGTATGTATGTATGTGTGTGTGTGTGTGTGTGTGTGTGTGTGTGTGTGTGTGTGTGTGTGTGTGTGTGTGTGTGAGTGACAGATTGTTGCTTGAATATTTCTAATTTCACCTGGAATGAAATTGCAGTGAAAGTGTATGGATGCGTATCTGCTTGTGTATGTAAGTGTTACGTGTGTGTGTGTGTGTGTGTGTGTGTGTGTGTGTGTGTGTGCCTGTGTCTGTGTCTGTGTCTGTGTGTGTGGTGAGCAGTTGGGCTGCCAGACTGGAGCATAGCAAGCCATCTGGCCAAGTCAACACTTCATCCAAAAAACCTCAGCTTTGTTTCCACCCTTCCATTTCTATACAACATGTCCTTCACAGCCATGAATCACTTACCCTAGCCCAAACATACAAACACGTACACACACACACACACACACAAATGTGCATGCACGAGCAACAGCCGTTAACGAGAAATGTTTCCTGTCACAACTGTACAAGCCTTTTTCAATTAGTTACAAAAATCGTTTCTTTGTATTTAGTATGTACTCTCCTTACAGCTGGAGGATGTTGCTGTTCAGGAACATGCATTTGTTTGTTTTCTGCATTGTGGAAATAAGGGTCAAGGTCCTTTAAAAGTATGATAGCATGCATCACTGTCTGAGCCCAAGGCTCTGACCCTCAGGCTCTCCCAGAGACACAGAGGCAGTGAAAGAACTTAGGGCAGGCCATACAGATACAGACATGTCCTCTACCCAGCCACGCATTCAGTTCATATGTTAGTTCTTCCATTTATCACACAAGATGCATCTAACAGACTTGCAGCTAAAATAACACTACCTAGCGCATAGTGCTGGGAATAACACCAAAAATAGTTAGTCAATTTTTTCTCACATGTCTAGATCAGAACACCAAAACAATGACTGTGTAACCTTCTGAAGGTGTACCCTCTTACGTGAGACATACCTAATTTCCGGACTATAAAGCGCACCCATATATAAGCCTCACCCACTGAATTTTACAAAAATTGTACAAATATTTTTATTTTTAACATAAATACGCCGCACCTGTCTATAAGCCTAATGTACTTTACACAGGCTTTAATGAAAGACACGTTACACATGCTGTAACGGGTGAAATATGTTGCGCTTCCTTTAGGAGCATAGCGGTATTTTGGGAATAGCCTGCCACTGCATTCTTCCAGTATTACTGCGTGTGTTCAAGATGAGGAATATGCCCTTATTATTTTCTGATGTTCATTTCTAAGTTTCGTTGACTAACCCTTAACTCTGTTGCCAAGAAAAATAAAAGAGCACAGAGTTTTGGAAACCTGTCTGTGCTTATATGATTTCTGTTGCAACTGGAGTTAGCTCGCTATCCCATGACCCAGACTCAACGCTTGTATCTAAACAGTAGCCTACCAAGTAAGTCATTGTTCACTGTCTTCCTCCTTCCTTTCACAACAATTTCTCTCAGGAGTTTATCTTTTGGCATCGTCGTGCGTTTAAAAAAAACGTTTTTTCTCCCGATGCTGTGCAGCTCAGAACAAAGGAGAGGTGCGTTTTTTCGTTTCCGTTCAGAAATTTAATTGGTCTAATGTTATGTCGCTCAGTTTTTTGGCTTGAAGTTTGTGAAACCGGGAAAAACCCAGGAAAAATTCATAAATTAGCTGCTTCGTTGTTTAAGCCGAGGGGTTCAAAACGTGGGAAAAAAGTAGCGGCTTATAGTCCGAAAAATACGGTAATCAAAAACATTACTGAAATCTTTAAATTAAAACTACTGAAACTGAATAGTCTTTTTAAGTCAATGCTGCAGCAACATGCAGCAACACTTAGTGTCATCTACTAGTTTATTTAATCACTTATAGAAATAATTTTTTCCCTCTTGTACATTTTTTCCAAAAGGCTGCCGGAAAAAAAAATACTTTTTCTCTATGCAGTGAAGTAGCTTCGATTACACAGTTCTTTGGCGATTCTTTTTCAATTTTAAATACATTGCACGTTAAACATATCAAAGTTTTTTGTGACCTTTTTCTGGTAAAATAATAACATTACACTTCAAATCACTAATGAGTGGAAACACGAGGTTGAGCTTGGTCAATGTGAGGAAAAGAGGATGAATATGTTTCTGAGAAACTTTGGCATACTAAGAGCACTTTAGACTTTCTTCCCCATACACGTTTTCACTCGGTCTGAGCTCTGGAAACACACACACACACACATCCATGAGCAACAGGGGAGTTAGGGTGTACCTACCAGCTCCAGCCTAAAGCTGTGTGAACAAAGAGCTCCTTAAGGAAGGCCGGGAAACCATGAAACATGCATGCTTGTCGCCAAGCCTTCTGTGAAGCTTTCAGTAGTGCCTGACGCAGCTTTTAATACATATTTCATTTTGCGCAAGCCCTACTTCATGTCTCATTCACAGCCCGCCTCCAGTGCCTTGAAGTGACAACTATATCTGAGGCATGTAAACAATTCAGTAGAAATACATGAAAACACATTTCCCTCTTTGTTAGCGTCACTGGCAAGCATGTCAGGCGCGGTGTGTGAGTGCATGTGTGTGGGTGATTCGCCTTTGTTCTGTGGCTCAGCTGTTGTAAAGCACAGAAAGAGACACGGAGAAAAAGAGAAAATGGGGAGACCCTTTTCCACTGTCTTTAGCAGAAATGTCTCAGGCTTAAGCATTGATCACAAATGTGGCTTGTCAGCCTGACACCCTCCCCTGTTTCTCTCCTTTCCTGCCAGCATGCTGAAAGTGTGTTTGGGAGCTGGTATATGATGTGGTGCAGTGTGTCAGACAGAACAGCTTTACACAGGTTTATCATATTTTGCTGTGCCCAAGTTGCTATACTATCATTATTTTTCTTCCGTCATGTCACTCTTCCGCATGCACTCCATTGCCAGTGAATGATTCTCAGGAGGCAACTCTCACCCAGTGCTAATGAGAAGTGCATGTCGAACAACTCCATAAACCTGCTCTGTAAGAGCAGTGTGCTGCTGGGATGAAGCCAGACTGCAAGAGCCCACTGGTTCTGTAACCAGTCTGTACCGAGTTATGGGCTTTTAATGAGATGTTTTAAACACATCGCAACGCCTAAGTCTTACCACAACGTGGTTAGAGGAGAGCTCGAACAAATGAGTTTAGACCCTGATTCAAGTTCCATCATAAGTTAAATTCCAGCTCTTTATATAACGGAAGAGGGGAAAAAACACACACTGTCAAGTTGTGACCAAACCAAATGAGAATGAACAGAAAATGGAAATTATTAATGAATTAATTAGCAAATTACAATTAACATTTAAAATTATTCTTTTTGTAGTGAGATCATAGCTTCATTGGTTTTTCAATTTAACTGTAAAGATTATGCTGTGATTTTATTTAATATATTTCTTTTGTATAAAAAAAATCTTCAAAGTGGAGCTTAGATTAGAGAAACTGAGCCTGGGAAATGTACTGAAATGAGATTGGATTTGTCTTAAAAACATTTGAAAATAAACAAAAGACCAGAACCTCCACATTTCAGAAACACATTTCAACACATTTCTCTTTCTCTCTCTCTCTCTCTCTCTCTCTCTCTCTCTCTCTCTCTCTCTCTCTCTTAGTGACCACCACATCATTAATAGGTATTGCGGTGGTCCACTGAAACAGCCGGTAAATCTTGCAGTGAAAAATGTGTTTAAGTGGGACAGCAGAGGTAAGATAAATTGCTTTTTATTGAGGGGGCACAGTAAAGTGAGCACCAGGTTTGTATTCTAGCCTCTTGAATTTACTCCTTCAGCATAACACCCCAACTTTTTACTTGCATATAAACCTTTCTCACTTCCACAAACATGAAGACAATCTAATCTAAACATGAACAATGTTATCTGTTTCAAAGATCAAAATTACTTTGTGACAAAGCATTCAGGCTGGTAAATGACTGTGGCATTAATATGGATTTGAGTGGATTTTGAAGTAGGCATTCAAAGAGAAACAGGGTGATTTTTCCTTCAGGTAGCTTTATCTCTTTAACAGTTGGTTATTATTCAGTTATTCACTGTAATGGATAGTAATTAATGACTATATTTGAAGCATAAAGCATTAAGATTAAACTGATATTAAAAATATGTAGATACAAGAAAACAAATGTGTGTTTGGGTGCACTGGTAGGTCCGAGGAGGTTAAAGGGTTAAGTAACATGCAAATATAGTGATTTCTAATTTAATGAGCAACGAGTGTGTAAAAAAGAATATCACTAAGATTTGTAGCTTAGTTCAAAATGAACTAGAGGACAGTTGGCCATTGTAAGCTGTGACACACACACACACACACACACACACACACACACACAGTGCTCACATATTGATTGCACATAATGTGCTAAACGTTCAGACTGTTACTCTTTGGGTGTGTCAGGTCTAAACAGCACCATCTAATTACCCGCAAGCTTCACACACTTCAACTACACCAACTCCACAAACACATACACACACAAGGTGACAAAATTGCCTCCTTTTTTTTTTTTAAAGACAATGTAAACAACGATATAATAATTAGAAATAATACATGATAATACTTAAATTTTATTATGTAATAAAATATAAGTGTATATATATATATATATATATATATATATTTTTTTTTTTTTCCCCATACAATGCACAGAAGGTATTCAAATATTTTTTATGAACTACTTAATTAGTTCATGCAATTTAATTAATTTCATTTTTACAATGTGAAGTTACAGCACACATTCATTTATCGTTTCTTTTTAAAACTTCTGATAGTTCACATTTATTTATCGAAGATTGCAATGGGATAAATCAAGGGAAAACAATTTAAAAAAAGGTCTTGCAGAGGTCCAATAGAAAAGCAACCAAGTAAAATTTTTTGTCCAAATACACTGTGAAACATGTTGCATCTTACAAGCTATTTAGCTGTCGACACTTTAGGACCTAATTTTCCTTGCTGTTCTGGTTTCCAGCAGAGCACAGACTTTCACACACACACACACACACACACACACACACACACACACACACACACACACACACACACACACACACACACAGATATTGCTCGGAAAAAATCACAAATTGTGAAATTCGAAGGCTCATATCTAAGAGCATTCCACTGTGAATATATCTTAACTAATATAAATACAATATGTAATACCTAAGAACTCTTTTGGAAAGACATTAACTTCTTGTGTACATGCAAGATGATGCAAAAGGCAGCGAGTGTGAGCATCACTTAAATACTGTAAGGTAAAGTTTCTGTGGGGCATTACAAATCAAGCGACGTGTCAGAATGGTTTGCCCTTGTATGAACACACACTTTTAAAACATGTTATCTTTAATGCTTTTTCAGAAGATGGATGTCATATTTAGACATCAGATCCACATTCCCCTAAGGCACACTAAACAACACAACCCCTAAACTCACTGCGGTGCAATCATATCATATCCCCAGAAACACACACACACACACACACACACACACACACACACACACACACACGCACCACTGATATTTCTTCATCCTTGATCTATTTTAACAGTTAATCTAAAACCGTTTTCTTAATATAATGCCTTACCTGTTTTGTCATGGAGTCAATCAATCGTACATAGAAATCTTGTTCTGTCCTTATACCTGTGTGTGAAAGAAAGAGGTCTATTGAGCAAAACCAAACACACATACAGTACACACAGCCAGATATGTATGCACTACTAATAACATATACAAATACAAAGAAAAAAAAAGCACAAATAAGTTAAAAACCCCAACAGAGCCTGACATACTTTCAAAGTCAGCAAAAAGTATGTCAGTATAGAAAATTATAATAGTACAATTATTATAAAATTATGTGGACAGTGTCAAAATTGTTCTTATACACTTTTTATTTTATCAATGAGGACTGATCTTACAACGAACTAAAACATAAATGGCATTTCGTGTCAAAGGGCCTACATGCAGCAAATGAGGATTAAAATGTGTATTCAAAACACCTCATTCATAATTAAAGGGAAAGAAAACTGCGACTTACACGTTCGGGATTATGGAAGTTGTAAACAGAAATAGTCTTTACCGGTTTACATTTGAAAACTATAAAACGTCTCTGTAAACATTGACGACAATAAATAAATAAATAAATAAATAAACACCATAACTAAAGGATTACCTTTCTGATTTAATGCGTGTAATGCCGTTTATGCGAACACTGCAAATCTACAAAATCCTGAAATTTCTAAAGCCTCTGGTTTTATGCGTTTTATGTGTTGAAGTCATCTATAATATGTAATGATCCGAGATACTGACCCAGTACCTGGTCTGTTCGTTATAATTCAACATATATTAAGATTAGATCAAATGTATGATTGGGTAAATAATAACAACAACAACAACAACAACAACAACAATAATAATAATAATAATAATAATAATAATAATAATAATCATCATCATAATAATCATAATAGCACTCTGGATAGACACGTTAAAAAACAAACCATAGCCCATTCCCTAAAATGAATATTAATATTAATTATAATAATAATGATAATAATAATAATAATAATAATAATAATAATAATAATAATAATAATGTTATATATATATATATATATATATATATATATATATATATATATATATATATATCATTATGCTTACCGTTGCTGTAGAGAAGCTGCAATTTGTAATGAATCCCATTATTTGTCTTTTCTCCAGTCGGTTCCTGCACAAATAAAATGTATATATTAGTAAAAGCAGCCAATTTCCTTCTTCGTGCTGCCGGACACTGAACTGTCCCCATGTGTAATACATGTAGACTGAGGTTACAAGTAAAAACCACAGGAGCTGAACTTAATCAATTTTAAACGGACAGCCAAGAAAATATCAGAATTTTACTACATCAACACTACAGCGTGGTGTCAATTATACGGTGCCAGTTACTGCATTATTCCCCTTACTCATTCAGAACAAACCAGCACAGATACTGGAAAATGTATTAAACGAGAAACAGACACCAGCACTTTATTTAATTTTCGCTTTAAATAAAGCCAATATATAATCACATTACAGCATAATTAAATCAACATGGAACATAATTCAACGCATGATCCTGCTATTATTATTATTATTATTATTATTATTATTATTATTATTATTGTTATATGTCCTGTATATATTTCCTGTATATAATTATAAAATATAATTGTATCTATATTTTTGTAATATTTAAAGATGAATTAAAAATGTTCCTCCTAAATCACTATAGTTATATGATGTTCTTAAGCATCTTTTTGTTTAAAATTAAATCTGTGATTTTCTAATAAATCAATAATGACAAATAGTGTCACATTGCAGATCACCGAATAAACCATGATAATAAATAATTTAGTAGAAGGCAATATACGAGTGTTAACAGGAGAAAAGGCGCTTTTGCAGCCATGTAATGTAGCCCAGTGTACTTTTCATCCATGTGACTCTCTGTGTTCTTGTACCTTTTACTCCTATAAAACTTAATTGTTTTGGTTTAGTAGTCTGGCGCAAAGTGCATACCGTGGATGCATTTATATAGCATATAACAAAGTGAGATATAAATATCTATTTTATTTAGAAATTTTCTTTAGCGCAAAAAAAAATAGCTGCCGGCCTTGTATTTAGTTTTGGTTAAAAAAAATAGCACTTGCCTTTTCTTTTTCGACAAATCCAACGAAAGAAGTGCGTTCAATCTCCACGGGCTGCCCTTGTCTGTCATACAGAGCCAACACAAAGTGGAAGAAGTTGGATTTGCGCAGGTTCGAGGGAGGCTGCTTTTCAAAGTGAGCTCGGGCCAGACCTACACCACTACACGGGTACAGAGAAGGAAAAAGAGAGAAGGCATAAGCGCTTATAAAGCCTGCGGGAAACGAGAACACGTGGCTCTAAACAGTGTACATTGTGCTCAATTTTGCAATGAATTAATAAATCTATGTATCACATTTTGTATGAATTTTGAAGTTTTTCTTCTATGACAAACCGTTATAACCCTTATACAATACCCGAACTGACAAAGAAATGCTCGAATCATTAATGAATGTCAGTAAAAAATATTCTGCCTGCTTCCTATTTTTATTTTTTTTTATAAATATATCTCTTGTTGTGTTGTGTTAAAATGTCTGTTAAATAATCAATTGTATTTGTGTTGTTTTTTTTTATTTAACTTGATAGTAAATAATTTAAAGCTAAAAGGCTCGTACATAGAGAAGAAAGTATAGAAGCATTGAACTATTTTAATATAGGTTTTAATATTTTCATGCCTTAAGCTGGAAAGTGTGGGCATGGAAATAGGATTGGAAATAGGTGGATTTTAAATTAACAATAACTTAAACACGGAATCAACAGTTGTGCGGCGTGATGTTTGTATTTTAGTCTACACATGTCAGTAAAAAGCCGAATTGAATTGCCTGAAATGAACGCGTGGTTCAGTGCGATACTGAAATCAACAACATTTGATTTTTTAATGCAGGAGAAAAAAGGAAGGCGCTGGTCGGCTTCAGGATGAAGATGTCAAACAAGTGCACAAGGCACTTTGGTGTGGTCCAGCGATGCGCGAAACAGGGGAAAGCCTGGCTCAGTATCCCGGTCCCTCGCGCTCCCCGGCTTACCTCTGCGCGGCGGTGGTGGCGTCCAGCAGGCCGGCGCCCTGCATCCAAGAGCGCACCGCGTTCATACCGCCGATCGGCTCCTCCTTCATACTGCTCCCGCTCCTCTGGATGCTCTCCTGAATCCCAAACATGAACGCAGACTTGTTTTCCTTTTCCTCTTTTCGATCTTACAGTCCTCTTTTCTTTCTTCGTCGATCCGTAGGAAGAAAGAAAAAAAAGATACAAATAAAAAAAACAGAAAAAAAAAGCCTAAAGAAATGGAGATCTACAGGCGCGCAGGTGTCTCTGCGCTCGGTTCTATCGCTCCGTCTGTGCAAGCAGAACACGAGCAGGGAAAACACGACAAGGAGCGAGCTGTCAACATCCAAAACACGTGGACCAGGAGCTCCCTGCAGCCGAGGGAGCGCAGGAAAGTCCAGCGTCACTCCAAGAAACAAGACGATCGCACAGAAAGAGCCTTTGCACAAATCTTATTATCCAAAGTCGACTTCTTCTTCTTCTTCTTCTTCCTTTTCTTTATTTTGTTTTGTCGTGTCCTTGTTTCAGCCTCTACGATGCTTGTTTACAGCTCAAAATGAATGAGGCAGGTGAAAGGAGGAAGAAGAAGCGGTGGACCCTCGTGGCGGTGGATCCTTAGTTCGCTCCCCCCCCCGGTTCCAAAAAGTGATGTGCGTATGCGCGCGCGCGCGCCGTATGTGTGTGTGTGCGCGTGAGAGAGAGAGAGAGAGAGAGAGAGAGAGAGAGAGAGAGAGAGAGCTCTTTCCCTAAGGAATCTGACTTGACTGTGCTCTGGGAACTCAAAGGGAAGAGGGAGTGACTGTGTTCTCTCAGCCCTCCGCCCCACGTCTTACTGAGCACAGACGAGCCCGAACCCCGCACTACCATCAGCTATCCATCCAACCATCGAGTCTCAGGTCTATTCGCAGCGCACAGCCCCTGCACGCGTCTCATACACGGCGAGGTGTGTGCGATGGTGAAGACCAAATCCGACAGAAAAGAGTTAACCACTCAGCATGGGCTGAAAGGCAGAGATGGAAGAGGGAACACCAGTGCGCAACTGTGATTATAGCACAAGCGTGGCTGGACTCCTCAACGTTTATTCACTCAACCTGAATACATTACTTTTATTAAATCAAAATAATTGACCGCTTTTTTTTTCTCTCTGTGTATGTTGTCGCCATGTTGCCAAAAGCACGAAATTGTGAAATGATGTATTGTTGCTAATTGCATACAATATTGCAAATTGCAGCACGCTATGATTACAGTCTATAAATTCCTACTTACCTCAATATCTAGATTCAGTTCCCAGTATTTAAAGGGGACTTCAATAAACTTATTAAACTCACAGCGCCTGGTGAAACCAGTATGAAAATTGTGTTGAACATTTTAGTTTTACTATAGTATAATTAATGACAAAGTGCAAAACGAGTACTGGATAAACCCCTGTCCTTACAGCGTACATACATATCCATCACTTTAACATCACTCCACGTCTCCAACTTGGAGAAGGATCCATAGGACTGTCAATTGAATTACAAATATTGTTTGATCAGCTTCAATTTCTTTTTATAATTCAGATGCACATCTGGTACTGGTGTATTGCCTCTGTAATCCGAGCAACAGGTTGTGCACAGCTTCACTTTGTGCAGCATCCACATCTCCTGGTGTAGATGCTGCTGGGTAAAGCCATTGTAAATATACCAAACAGAACAAATAGCCTTATTGTGGTACAAGAGGTTAAAAAAAATCGAGACTAACTTTGTGATTCATGTTTAGTATATAAATCTGTGAATAAGGAAATTCACATCGTGCCTTTTGTGTAGTAAATGTGTTGTTTTTGTAAGGCATTATATCTATCTATCTATCTATCTATCTATCTATCTATCTATCTATCTATCTATCTATATATATATATATATATATATATATATATATATATATATATATATATAAGAATGTCTTATTATCCGCCTTCAAATCCATTGTGAAATTAAAAATAAAGATTTATATAAAAGTATATATAGAAGTAAAAAAATAAGTAAAGGGCACATGCTGAAGGAGTCTTACGCCACTCATCGGACTTGTTTTCTCCACCGAGTAAAGACATTTTGATGACAGTAATAAGAAACAATCCCGGATCACTACTGATCACTGCGATTTCATCAACACTGGAAATAATGTGCACATGTATGTTTTCAAAAAACACCGATAAATCCAGACTTTGTGTAAATGTTTGCTAGAAATTGAATGCACATAGAGAAGAGTACCATCACATGTATTTTTTATTCCATTTAATTACTCTGTGTGTGTGTGTGTGTGTGTGTGTGTGTGTGTGTGTGTGTGTGTGTGTGCGTGCGCGCGCGCGTGCGTGTCTGTTTGTTAGTGGATTAAAAACAAGCAAGTGGAAATGCAAACAAAATAAATAACGATTTGGTTCTAATTATTTGATGATTATTTGATGAGATTTAAATAAAGACATGTATTCTTTGGAAAAACACTTTCAACTGATCAAAATGCAGATACTTGGATTTTCTGTAATTGTTTCTATTTGGTGTATGATATATATTTGTAATAATCTTTTTGTTTGTTTGTTTTTTCCAGTTTAGCTCTCAGTAGTTTGAGTGTTATGTCAACGTTTTGTTTGTGTTAGTGTTATCAGCTGTCAATTCATTTTCCTTGTCAGTGAATCTTTCTTGACCAATAAAAGCAGATTTTTATAAACCAACAAAATATAAAGCTTGGCAGTTTTTGGCTCAGGTTATGCCAATAAGCTGCTATTCTCTCAGGCCCAAAGCTCATTTAGCTCGCCGTATATTTATATTAGCCGCGAGTGCTAATTACACACACCTAATGTACTGCACAAAAGACCCCTCAACCCGTCTAATCCCCCACGTGTCTGCTTGCGTCTCTGTGTGTGTGTGTGTGTATGTGTGTGTGTGTGTGAGAGAGAGAGAAAGAGAAAAATTGTGACGCACGCACGCACGCACACACACACACACACACACACAAACAATACTGGTCACAAATCCCAAGGGGGTGTGTAAGGATCTAAAGCTGTCTCTAAAGAACAAGCTGCCTGATCTTTTAGTCTCTGTTTATGGAGTTTTGGGTTTCGTAAAATTAAAGCGTTTAAAAACAAACCAAAAACCAAACAAGCAAAAAAAATAAATGTGTCCTACAACAATTTCGATTTAACTGATGCACAAAACATTTATTAGTGACTGACCATCCAGTGGAGTTTCAGTGTTAGTGAAAACTCCTGTAACTCAGTGGGAATGTAACTTCATATCAATGTATTTGTTTGCTTGTTTGTTGGTTTAAATAGCATCTATTAACTGATTTGACCACTCTCCACCTTCTTTAAAAATGCAATTTGTTAATGATTAATTATTCTTAAAAAAAGGAGATCTTGGTAATTTCTGAGAATATGTAACTGTCAAAAAATGGAACAAAAACCCCCGACAGCGTAAGAGGAAATTGAAGAGGCAAAAATACAGCTGATGGATAATTATAGCGCACATACTGCCATCTTGTGGCAGATGTTGGAAGCACAACATTAATTAAGTCAATGTTGCCCTTCAAGTTGTGTTTGAACTGTTGAATTTCTAGGTGGAAAAATTCGCATGTGTCATCTAGCTCAAACAATAGCACGTTCTCTTTTAATAGGTAATACTATATATTTTTTAATCTGTGTGCCCCTGTATCGAGATGGATTGATCAGGATTCACGACCAAAAAGCTGCAACAGCCTTCAATTTCCAAACTGTGAAATGACAATGAAAGTCATAACTTGTGGTACTGCAGCATTTGAAAAAACAAACAAACAAACAACAACAAAAAAAATCACAGAAAAACTGTGTTTTGGCTGGTGTTTTTCATGTGGTTATAAATTTGTCACGATTAACAGATATCATCTACATATATTTTTTGAATCTGTATCAGCCACTGCATTTGGAGCAAAAACATTTGGACCTGATTAAATCATGTCATTCACTGATGTTATCCAATTAACCAATCACGTGGGAGCAGTGCAGTGCATAAAATCATGCACGAGATGTTCACATCAAATACTGATAAAAGAGTGGGGGAAATCTAATCTTAGTAACGTGACTATGGTTACTGGTGCAATACAGGCCGATTTGAGATTTCACAGAACCTTAAAAAAAAACAACCACTGAGTGGTAAACTGTTGACAAGAGGTCAAAATTCTAATAGTCTATAAACCCCCAGCTATTACTGAATACTATAAACATATTTGTACACATACATACAGATGCATAAAAGTTGGTTTATTTTAGTAATTCAATACAAAAAGTGAAACTTGTATATTATATAGATTCATCACACACAGACTGATATATTTCAAGTGTTTAATTCTTTTAATTTAGACAATTTTAGCTCACACTTAACAAAAAATCTAAAAAATTGAATACTTCATCAGACCAATGTAAAAAAATTTTTTTTAATTAAATTGTTGGCCTTCTGGAAAGTATGTTAATTTACTGTATATGTACTCAATACTTGGTAGGGGCTTCTTTTGCTTTAATTACTACCTCAATTCAGCGTGGCATGGAGGTGATCAGTCTGTGGCACTGCTGAGGTGGTATGGAAGCCCAGGTTTCTTTGAAAGTGGCCTTCAGCTCATTTGCATTTTTTGGTCTCTTGTTTCTCATTTTCCTCCTGACAATATCCCATAGATTCTCTAAAGTGTTCAGGTCTGGTGAGTTTGCTGGCCAGTCAAGCACACCAACACCATAGTCATTAAACCAACTTTTGGTGCTTTTGGCAGTGTGGGCACGTGCAAATCCTCCTGGAAAATGAAATCAGTATCTACATAAAGCTGGTCAGCAGAGGGAAGCATGAAGTGCTCTAAAACTACCTGGTAGATGGCTGTGTTGACTTTGGACTTGATAAAACAGAGTGGACCAACACAAGCAGATGACACGACTCCCCAAACCACGACTGACTGTGCAAACCTTACACTGGACTGCAAGCAAACTTGATTCTGTGCCTCTCCTCTCTTCATCCAGACTCTGGGACTTGCAAATAAAATGCAAAATTGTCTTTACTTTCACCTGAAAAGATGACTTTGGCCCACTGAGCAACAGTCCAGTCCTTTTTGTCCTTTGCCCATGTAAGACACCTCTGACATCTTTGGTTCAGAAGTGGCTTAACACAAGTAATGCGTCAGATGTAGCCCATGGATAAGTCTGTGCATGGTGGTCTGTCCGTGGTGGTTTAGTCAGTGCTCTTTTAACACTGACTAAAGCTGCAGTCTACTCTTTGTGAATCTCCCCAAATTCATGATTGGGCTTTGTTTCACCTTTTTCTACTACATTGAATTTCTTCTATTGAACTTCCATTAATGTGCTTGGATACAGCACTCTGTGAACAGCAGCTTCTTTAGCGACAACCTTTTGTGTCTTACCCTCCATGTGCAGGGTGTCAATGATCGTCTTCTGGACAACTGTCAAGTCAGCAGTCTTCCCCCATGATTGTGTAGCCTGAACCAGACTGAGACACCATTTAAAGGCTCAGGAAACCTTTACAGGTGTTTGGATTTAATTAGCTGATTAGAGTGTAACACCACGAGTCTCCAATATTAAACTTTTTCACAATATTTACATTTTCTGAGATACTGAATTTTGGGTTTTCATTAGCTGTAAGTCATAATCATCAAAATTGAAAGAAATAAACACTTGAAATATATCAGTCTGTGTGTGAGGAATCTTTATAATATACACATTTTACTTTTTGTATTTAATTAATGAAATTAATGAACTTTTTGAATCTATAATTTATTGAGATGCACTTTTGTTTGTTTGTGATATCATGGAAAAGTTCATTTATTTCAGTAATTCTCAACTCAAATTGGGAAACTCGTGTATTAAATAAATTCAATGCACACAGACAGAAGTAGTTTAAGTCTTTGGTTCTTTTAATTATGATGAATTCGGCTCACATTTAACAAAAACTTACAGATTCAATACTTGGTAGGGGCTCCTTTTGTTTTAATAACTAATTCAATTCAGCATGGCACAGAGGTGATCAGTCTGGGGCACTGCTGAGGTGGTATGGAAGCTCAGGTTTCTTTTAAAGTGGCATTCAGCTTATCTGCATCTTTTGGTCTCTTGTTTCTCATTTTCCTCTTGAAAATATCCCATAGATTCTCTTTAGGGTTCAGCCACACCAACCCCATGGTCATTGTGCCCATGGTGCCAAGTCCTGCTGGAAAATGAAATCAGCATCTTAAAAAAGCTGGTCAGCAGAAGGAAGCATGAAATGCTCTAAAACTTCTTGGTAAAAGGGGTGCAGTGACACTGGTTTTCAAAAAACACAGTATATACTGTATATACAGTACAGACCAAAAGTTTGGACACACCTTCTCAAAGAGTTCTCTTTATTTTCATGACTATGAAAATTGTAGAGTCACACTGAAGGCATCAAGGGCTATTTGACCAAGAAGGAGAGTGATGGGGTGCTGCGCCAGATGACCTGGCCTCCACAGTCACCAGACCTGAACCAAATCGAGATGGTTTAGGGGTGAGCTGGACCGCAGAGTGAAGGCAAAAGGGCCAACAAGTGCCAAGCATCTCTCGGGGAACTCCTTCAAGACTGTTGGAAGACCATTTCAGGTGACTACCTCTTGAAGCTCATCAAGAGAATGCCAAGAGTGTGCAAAGCAGTAATCAAAGCAAAAGGTGGCTACTTTGAAGAACCTAGAATATGACATTTTTCAGTTGTTTCACACTTTTTTGTTATGTATATAATTCCATATATAATTCCACATGTTAATTCATAGTTTTGATGCCTTCAGTGTGACTCTACAATTTTCATAGTCATGAAAATAAAGAAAACTCTTTGAATGAGAAGGTGTGTCCAAACTTTTGGTCTGTACTGTATATATAAATAATTTTTTTTAAATGAAGCTTAAATGTATTATAGTAGTTATATTGAAAATATGCATACAAACATAGTAAACATTTAGTAAAATGTAATCTAAGAAAAAACTACTACATTGTTAAATTAAGTGTTAACCCTTAAATTGGTTACATATTCTGAGAATTGCAAACATATTTTAGGGTCTGGGTAACAGTAATGATGAGGTGAAAACTTGACAATAGGCTTTATGACTTGATTTCAGCATCCTGGCAACACATCGTCGTCAAAAACAACATGGAATTCATTCTTCAGATATGAAATAATTTAACATTAAATATTACATGTTCTAAATAGGGAAACATGCCCACAAATGGCATTCCTTTAATTTATTCAATGTTTCATAAAAATAAAATGAAAAGTGGCTAGAATTGAAAAATGCTTTACTGGACCTCTTTAAGTGTGTGCTCACTTTTTTTTCTTTTTTGTATGCCAAGGTCAAAAAATGAGTGTATACAGACAGACAGGTCTGTTTCTTTCTATTGAACATTTTTGATAACTTCAATATAACTTCACTATTCACCACCTTGTGTCTGCAGATATGTTTATCTGCTTAATCTCAATATATGAAAGCTGCATAATGATGACTGAACAAGAAAAAAAGGGTTCCATGTGGTAGGTTTTGATTTATTGTCACATTCATTGTCAAATCTCAGGCATATTTTACTGAGCTCAGTTGCAATCCAAACAGTAGTCAGCTCGCTCATGACATCAGTTCACATATTCATGTAGTAAAATAGCAACATAGAGAACAAAATCTGAATAATGCAAGGATCAGGCTCTTCATTCTCAGTTATAGTGGCAAAATATGTCTGAAACATTCTTTAAAAAATTCCCCCCCCTTTAATAAATGTAAAAATTTCTCTGCCTCCTTGTCAAGTGTCCTTTTGTAAAAAATTACTTAAGTTGCAGACTAATAAATAAACATGGCATTGCTTAGTTTGCTCATACATCGTTAAATGTATTCATGCTCACAAATGCAATTAATGCCAAATAATACTGATGAAAGGGAGTTTGGTCTTCCACTGTCACCAGTTCACATCCATGGCCTTTAGCTTTTCCCACTTTGACCGCACAAGGTCATTAAAGTGTTCATGCAAGCATTAGCCACTTCATACACCCTGGTGCTGCGCAACACTGTACTTCTGTATATCAAAACAGTTTTACAAAGACATTTACACTATGTACTAACTATGTATTATATCTATAACGTTCCAATGCGCATATACACCAAAATATTTGGTACCTGACAAGACAACTTTGGAGCATTGCTTTTGTGTTACATTAGTGCAAACGCAGTGGCATATACATACACAGATATACAAAAAAAACAAAGACAAACAAAAAAAAAAATTATATATATATATATATATATATATATATATATATATATATATATATATATATATATATATATATATATATATAAACAGATACTGCTCTTTGAGGGTACTAAAGGCGTGCTAGTGAATATGTACTGGGTGCATATAGTGCACCAATGCACTGTTTAAGGGACACAGGAATGGTCACATTCAGGTTGGAAAGGTCTAGAACCTATTTGAAGTCCTCTAGGCCTTGGACTGAAATGGAAGTGGTGCAGGTTTGCAAGCAATTTGGGTGTTCAGGCATTCCGATTAGCAAAATGCCACTGCAATGAACAGAAGTGGAAGTTATAAAAGCAGCAACAGGTTTGCAAAGGAGTACAAAGTAATATGGAGCATTTGATTGTAGGAACAAAAGGTCCTACAGCTACCACATGAGAAACAATGCAATCCACCAAATCCATAGAAATATTCCTCCTCCTTTCACCAGCATTTACTGAGTATGACATCAAAGGATTTTGGCTCGATTATGGTCTGAAAGCTTTGCAAGAGAAACCATTAGCCTGTGGAAGAGGACAGAGGATGGTCAGTCTCATCCAGATTGTTGGCCTCTACTTCCTGTTGCTCAACACTTTTCACTTCAGCCGAGGTTGAGGCAGGCATGGGTGCCTCTGCTGGACCCTCATGGATGATGGCATCAGGTTGTAACTCCATACCTGCCTCCCGCTGTGCTGAACTCTTTAGCTGGCTATGGCAGAGAGGGCAGGCCTCCTGCACATACAGCCATTTCTTTAAACAGCCGGCATGGAAGAAGTGATTACATGGTGTGATGACAGCTGACGTCATGTCCTAAACGAAAAGAAGAAATGCAAAAATATATCTATCATGTCAATCATCTATCATAATTCCTTCCGCAACTACCGAGATTAGCAGAATAGCACATGACAGGGCAACATTTAACATAGTGGATATAAAGTCTATACACCTTGAGATATAATTGCAGATGTTGTATTATGGCAAAAAAAGAGATAATGTTTTTCTCAACTTTAATGTGATGTAGCAATTAACACATCTGAAGTGAACAACATATTGAAATGGTTTAGAGAAGAAAAAAAACAAAAACAAAAAAAAAAACACAATAACTTGGTTTTACAATCATGAGCACCAATGGACTAATGTTATATTAAAGTACCTGGATGTTTTTTGTAAGAAAGAGTTTCCACTTATCTCCCCCTAACCTACAGTATTTCATTTCTTTGTTTTTCACGTGACTTTTGTTGGTCGTCATATGACATTAAGGGTCATATACTGTAACACTAACATTATTTAGACATATAATGCATTTTATTTGTTAGTGATAGTTGCACATTGTGGTACGTCTAATGAAGATCATATTGAAATCGCACTCAATTAATAAAATGTTCCTTTAATACAAAGCAATAGCGACAACTATTTTATCAACTATTAATCTGTATCTTTGCTAAAATAAACACTCCTTTGCTTAAACGAACACACACCTAAGGTGCACAATTGTCTTTGCTGAATCTCATATTGGCATTCAAAATTTTACACATTCTACATTGCCTGTAGGCTATATAATGTGTACTATGTAGTGGATAGTAAGCCATTCGAAATTTGACCCAACATTAAGTATGCAGATTTTAACTGTATCTAGGGCAAAACTCTAAAACAAAGCTAAACATCACTGGCAAAAAAAGCATTACTTTGGCTAAATAAAAAAATTTAGTAAAATAAAAACCACTATAAGTGGTGAGTATTTCAAGATGACACTCAGAGGGAACCATACACATATAACTTATAGAGTATTTGATCTCTGGATTGCACCCAATCTGCTTTGTAGGAACATGAGACTAGCTGCACGTACCCAAACAGTATCAATGTGAAATTTAAGTGAAAATCATATAACTATATTATAAATAAATAATAGGTTAGACTGCAGACAGTGTGCAGTAAATGACAGTTACACTACATTTAGTTATTGTTATCAAGAGCACATCACTACAGTAGAAGCATCTAATGGAGATACCAACTACGCTTATTGGCCACTTGAATAGAACATACATGTCGTGAATTTATGCAATAACTATTCGTGTTTTTGTTGTTTCTTTAATTCCATGTCACCATCAATAGCTATTCTCATTGCAAGATCAAGGTATTTTACGTTTGGCAAAAGAGGCCTAAATGTTTTGACTGATTATATATATATCCTTCATTTTAATACTTAATGGCAATACAGAATCCTGGTATTTTCTTTAGTGACATTTTTTTTATTTTCTGTGTAAAAACACTGCATTGTGTTGAGTATCGCAGTCCATAAATACATGTTTGTTGTTCAGTGGTCTCATTTTTGAGGTGCTTCTCTATTTAGCAGGAAAGCAGGTGGGAGCCTGGAGTATGGAATCTTGTGAATATGATCCGGTAGTATCTGGATTTGATACGGAAGTTGAGGAATGTCTCCCGTTTATAGCTGGGTTGATCTGACGTAGCTGGTGGATGGCTGCTTAAATGTAGAACTGTTCAAGCAAACTGTGGTCCTAAGCGATTGTAGCAAACTGTTGATTGTAATTCTATCCTGTATCCATCCTAGTATTGGTATGAGGTCTGATGGTGGAATTTTTCACTCTGTGACTCCATTGTTGAGGGCTAAGGATAGCAGCAATGTCTGCCTGTTTATTGTCATACGTTCCCATATGGCTTCGAATCCAGCAAAATAATATGTTAAAGTTTTTTCTTTGTAGGGATTCGAGTGTTTGAAGAAATTCCGTCCATGTTTGCTCTCTAATTGCACTAGGGCTAGGAGCAAGGCATGAGCCTCGGCTGTAAAACCTGAGTTTCGTCTAGGAGAACGGATATTACATAGCTGGTTTTTCAGACATGCAGTTGCCCGTTCTGGATCCATTTTCAAATATACAGGTTTATGTAGTGGAAAGAAGCATCTTGCATCCAAGAACTGTTTTATGTTTAATTGGTTGGGTCGCTGTTGTCTTATACTGGGTCAGATCCATTAGGATATTTGGTTTCTTCATATTCCAGGGTGGTATAGAGCATATATGTGTATGTTCTAAGATGTCTAGGTTGACTACATTTCATACAGATCATCTGGGATTTATGCAAAAAAAGCTTGTGGTAATGTTCATATAGTGAAGTAAAATAGGTAAAGATGTGTTTCTCTGTGACTTTGGTCACGGTTGATGGTGCCAGAACAGTTGTTTTAAGTATTTCAGTAACTTTTGATCTCATGCTGATCTTCTCCTACTTCAGAATTCATCCTGCTGTAGACATGCATGTGCAAATCACATCACGGCTGAAATTATATGCTTCAAATCATGAACAGTTCCTTCTCATCCCCATATCCCATGTCTCTTCCCATATATTAAAGTTGACATTTGTCTCAGTCCTTAGGAAGCTGTTCTAAATCGGTCCTTGCTTGCAAACTCTAATTTCTAGAGATTAGATTTTGCATACAGGAATGGTTTAGAACAACATTCTTAGACAAGGCTAAGGTCAACTTTGTCGTTTTGTTTTTGAGGCTTTAATAAAGCTTACATTTGGCGGTAAAACCTCTGTATCTGTTTTGATGCAGTGCTCTCTTGGCCTTAAAACAGATATGGTGCCTCAAGTCTTCATAGAGGTTTTAAAGTTCAGTCTGCATTTCTTCTTTTGATCACAAGATGGAGACATTTCATGATTTTGTTTTTCTTTGTGTTTTCTTTAGGACCATCAATTCCCATCTCTACAATATTGTGCTATATTGCTCTTTAGAAAACAGTTTATAACCAGTGGCATTATCATATGACTACGTGAGATTTTATTTGATAGGAGGTGTGCAGTATTTCTAAAGTGGTCAACTAAGTTCAGCACAATATATAGTTACAATACAGGTCACTTAGCGATTTAATGCCAACATCTGCATTACTTCTTACTCTCTGTTGCTGCAATCAGTTTCCTGTCTTTGATAAATAAAGTCTTCCTGCATGTGTTCTCATAAGCACATTTCAGCCGGAAAGATAACTGCTTTCCTTCTGCCTTCACTTCATAGTCTTTTTCAATTAATTTTAATTGGATCTACATCAATTCAAATATCCTTCAGCACAACATTAGCAACCCAAAACACGTTTTCAATACCATAATCATTTTCAATGATTCAAATATTAATTACTAATGATATGACTTCATGCATGATCTTACCTGATAGCAGATGGAGCAGATGTCATTGTGTTGCTGCAGCTGCTGTTCAGAGGCTGTAGGTAGGCTCTTGATCTTGTTGACAGCATCACGACGAAGTAAAAAGCTCTGCCAACCTAGCTGTGCCCGTAACCACACGTTGTAGTAGGAGTGCACAAGTACAATGGTGGAGCCCATCACAGTCCATTCACCAAACACTGTCTCACAAACACCGTATGCCACGACACACAGAGCCACAACAAATTCCAGCATCCGGTAGGTGCCGTTTACGTAGTATATTACATCGTCCATGTTCTCCATTGGCATCTTGCGCAACTCCTCCATAATGAACAGCACATAGATCAGCAATGTGCCCAACACCTTGGCAAACACAGAAAAGGACAGAGATAGACAAAAGATAATTAGAAACAAACTCTTTAGAAACAATTATTTGTTTGAACATCAGACACGAACTCAAAAAAGCATTTTATCCAAGTGTAAAGAAATAAAAATGGAATGCAAGATACGCAATGGACAAATTGTACAATAATGAATACATCGCATTACACTAAGCTGAATATTAATCTGACAGTCCAATTAAAACATCACAGAAGTGAAGAAAAAAAAAAAAGAAAAAAGAAAGAAATGTCTTGTCCTTTCCTTCTTGCTTGCTGGTATTGAGAAAAACTTTTAATGTTACCTTTAATGTAACACCTTTAATGTTATTAGGGTTCATTTTGAAATCAGTTCCTCTGCTGGTGACAAAGAAAAAATTCCATATATTTCCCACAAGCATTCAACAACTCATTCTTGAGATATGTAACAAAAATGGGGCACACAGCACAAAACATTTGACCTTGCTGTGACAGATTACATTGATCAGCTTCAAATCTGAACTGCTAGTTACAATAAATTCACATTTAACAGCATTTTCAATGGCCAAGCAGCCTGACTCTGAACTGCACATTCATACCACTGCTTCCTATGCAATCACATGGAATATTTTTTTTTAAAAGATTCGATAGCAGGAAAGTTCTATATGAACAAAATATTCAGACAGGCTTCAAGATTTGACCAAACTGTCAAAACTGGACAAAATTTGGAGTAGGTAGCAATAATAGCAGGAACTGACGAGACATTTGTTGCAAAGCATCAGGTCACGGTCATGAACAGTTTGTTGTGCCTCTGCAGTAAACATTTTCACACACATCAATTATCATCAAATACAAATATCGATGTGTATGTGTATAAACAAAAGCACAATCTACCTGCAAAGATGTAAGAATGCTGGAGGAGATTATGATGAGAAGCCAGAAATCCATGTGGAAAAACTGACAGATCATGTAGGACATGTAGGCTGGAAATACAAGTAGAAACAGGCACAGGCTGACTGCACGAAAGTGCTTCCACAAGCTCCTGCAAAAACAAAACAAAACAAAACAAAAATAAATAAATCAACTTATCAGAACAAAAGTATTTCAAATCGAATGACAGGCAGCCATGAACTAACAAAAATGGTTGAAAAGTTTTAATGTACAGGTAAAATCTCACTCAAGTGGAACCCTTTCAATCTGTACTCTGGAGATGGGAATACAAGTGATGCTACTTAAGGAAAAAAAGAAATAAAAAAATAAACTGGATAAAAATGGAAACCCTAAAAAGTTGAAGATGGCAATACTTAGGTTACAGCAGAACGTGGATCAGAAAACTCTAGAAAAACTTACTGCAAAATGCACAAGTCTTCTGCCACTAAGGAATCACCCATAATTAATCTCCCCTTTTATTTCATCCCATACCAGGTAATTGGACATGGTTCACACATGCACATTCTAAACATTACAAATAATAATAATAAAAAGTCTTATTCTCTTCAGGGCAGGCATCAAAAAGATTTTTGTAAAAAAAATAAGTGTTTTATTTTAATCAAACTAAGTGGCATTGCATAGTATATTCCTTTTGAACATACAGTTCTATTCACTACTACTTTATATTAAACTCACACAGATTTTGGAGTGTGCCTGTGGAGACATGTGCTCATTCAGCCACAAGGGGATTAGTAAAGTCAGATACTCATGTTTTAGGGTGAGGAGGCCTGTAGTGCAGTCATCAATTTATCCCAAAGGTGTACAACAGGGCTAAGGTCAGAGCTCTGTAGGAGATCACTCAAGATCTTCCCCTCCAAACCATGTTCACAGAGTTGACATTGTGCATAGGAGCATCGTCATGCTGGAGTTTTTATTTATTTATTTATTTATTTATTTATTTTTATGATGAAATGAAGGGAAGATTTAACCTCCATAGACCTCCTGTACAATCGTGTGCATCCAATTTTGTGGTAATAGTTTGGAAGAAAGACAGATGACTGGAAAAGTCAGGAATTCTTTTGTCCGCATATGGTGCATTTTAACAGCTGCCACATTTATTATATATGCAGGACATGTTCAGGACTTTACTTTACTACAGTTTATACTTTCCAGCCTTGAGCAATGTACCACATGAAAAAAAAAGAAACCCAGTCACATAAATCAACCAGCTCACACCAGAATGGAAATGGTTTGTTATGACAGTTATATCTATTGGTCTTGAGGCCTCTGGGATGTGAGAAATAGCTTACTTATCTCTAGATGCCCCCAGTGCCAGCACTATGGGGTCAGCAATCTCCAGCATCGACTGCAAAATAGAAGCCACCACAATGAAGAGAATGATGCTGAGAAGGAAGGCTCTGTGGATAACCTGGAGCTCAATTAGACCTGTCTGGACTGCCAGAATCAAAAGTGTGATTCCCTCAGTCATGCCCCTAAGAGAGAGGGAAAATTTGTGTCAAACAAATTTGTGCACTCTGTTTTGCTTTGTTATTTGAATTTTTTTTTTTTGGCAGAAAGGAATATTGTGAGGCAGTACTAAAGCATTTTCCCATTTTTTTCCCCTACTGGTAGTGCTTTAATGCATCTTGAGATTTCATTTTACAAAGAAATGTATATGTAGATATCTTTAGTATTTGATTAATAGGGATGATTGTGGTTTTGTCTTTTAAATAAAAATGGTATTTTATTTTAATTTTAACTGTAGTTATTAAAGATAAACATGTCTGTAGTTAATGTAACTGCAGATTATATATATTATACATTTTCTAATATGAACCATATACATCATGCACAATGTATAATAAGGAACTAGACTACCATTTTAATAGAAACAAATATGCCTCAAATTTCAATTAAAAAATAAATAAATACATTTTTATATATATATATATATATATATATATATATATATATATATATATATATATATATATATATATATATATATATATATATATATATACATACATACATACACACAGTGGAACCTCGGAGCTCATGAGGGTTAGGGACCAAGACCGGTCATGAGTTCAATTTCGCGACCTTTGATACGCCCTTCCAACCCAGTAAAACCCAAAGAACACTATACTAAATCGATTTAAATGAGTAAATAACACTATTTCACTATTTACATAATAAAATAGTTTTAAAGCATTTTTAGACAATTTTAATGAGATAAACCTTGATTAGAAAGGGTTGAAACTAGCGTTTTGAGCAGCTCGCGGTTGCTCACAAGCCGGTCTGAATGAGAGTCGCCGGTCGGAATGAAAGTCGCGAGCATGCAAGGTCGCGAGCGCTGAGGTCATGAGCTCCGAGGTATGTATATATATATATATATATATATATATATATATATATATATATATATATATATATATATATATATATATATATATATATATATATGTCTATATATGTCATGTAAAAATATTAGGACACCCCCATTTCTTTATTAAGAAATGTTCACATATCAATGACTAATATTGTTTTTATTTTTCTCTGGAAAAGAAAGTGATTATATTGCAGGTATATGACAAAAAATAACCTTGTTTTACTCATTAAACAAAAGATAAACAAAAATGCATATTTTAACTAAGAAAAAAAGTTAGGACACCCTGCCCCCTAAAAGTTAGTGTTGCCCACTTTGTAGCCTTCTACCAGTCTCTGAAATCGTTCTGAGAAAGGTTTGCCCCACACCTCAACGTAGAATCTTTCAGCTGTGAGATGTTTGAGGGGTTTCTTGCATTTACAGCCTGTTTCAAGTCACCCCACAGCATCAGAAAGGAATTAAGATCTGGGCTTTGGCTTGGCCATTTCAGGTCTCTCCATTTCTTAGTTTTCAGCCAGTCCTTGGTGGATTTACTGGTGCATTTTGGGTTGTGGTCATGTTGCAGGATCCAGCTTCATCTGTAATTTTATTTTTTAACAGATGGTCTCATGTTCCTCAAGCACCATCTGATCATTGTGGATTCTATGATAGTGAACCGGCCAGGTCCTGCTGCAGCAAAGCATCCCCAGACCAGGGCACTTCCACCTGCATGTTTCACAGTTGGTATGCTGTATTTGGTTTACGCCAAACGTGTCCTCTGTTCCGGTGTCCAAATAATTAACCTTTAGACTCATCTGTCCAAAGAACATTATTCCAGAAGTCCTAGTCTTTGTCTACATTCTCTCTGGCAAACTTCAGTCCAGCCTTCATATTTTTCTTAGAGAGCAAAAAGTTGCCTCCTTGCACACCTCCCATGAAAGTTAAACTTGTGTAGTCTCGTTTTGATTGTAGAGGCATGCACTCTCACATCAACACTTTTAGCATCTTGCGGTCTGCTCTCGGGGTGAACATGCTTGAACGGCCAGACCTAGGCATGTTTTCAATTTTTTTTTTCTTCATCTTTTTAAATCCCTTACCAGCCTCATAAGCTGCTACAATCTTCTTTCTGAAGGCCTCAGAGAGATCTTTCGATCCCACCATGGTGTTCACTCTCACTTCAACAGTCAGGAGCACACCAACCAAAATGTCTGAGATTTAAATAGGACAAGCCTCATAAAAGCTTAGTAACGATGTTCTAATCATGTGTACCTGATGTGATAAACCTGTGTGTAAACCTGTGTTTAGCCATTTGAAGTGGGAATAAATTTGGGGATGTCCTGATTTTAATCCTCACCAGAAATAGTGATTTTTTTTAAAGCACATTTTACAGAAAGTTTTTTAAAGTTTTTTCTCTTAGGGTTTAATTGTTAAGTTATATTTCTTGAATCTTTCAGTATTGTTATATTTATTAAATTTCCATATGTCCAAACATGTTAAAAAAGAACACGTACACTTTTAAAAAATGCCCTAATTTTTTTACACACAACTGCATATTTTATATACACACACATACATTATATATATATATATATATATGGATGGGAAAAATAGGGCAAAGACCAAAAAACAGCAAGAAACCTGTGCATTGTGTTATCGTTCATAAAGGCCCTGTAGCCCTGCAGGTAGAACTTGCAGAGAGTGAGCACACCCAGAGCTACAAACGACACAGTGAACACCAGTCCAAGCAGAGAGTAGGGAGTACTACAGCATTCTGCAATACTGCAAAACAAAAAGAAACAAACATGTCTGACCAAAATGTTTGAAGTCATGCATCAAAATATGATAAGTTTATTAATGAATTAAGACCATTTGGAAGACTGAAGCAATTTGTCCTTTATAATATCTCCACTTATCCCAATAAAATAATCACAAATTTGATTTACTTTTTTTTTTTTTGCATATAAAAAATAAAGGGTAACCACTATTTACCTGGTAAGAAAAAGGAAAAGCAGCCTTTCCCTTGAAGTAGGCTGGTCTCGGGTGCTAAAATACGTGTACATTTGTAAAGCAAACAGAACTAGCCAGAAGCACATGAACAGTACGGGCAGAACAAGCTGATTCCACAAAGACATGCCAAGGGCCAGGAGCCCATACACCTCCACCACCTGAAACCACACAAGAATATTGGGGCTCTCAGTCAATATTATACCATGTGCTGTACGTGCAAATTCATATAATGTGCAATATGTTCTTCAATATATTTAAAATAACAATTTTTATTGAACATGAGGTATTTATTGTGAAGTGATTGATTGTCCCAGTACGTGTGCTCCCTGACCTGTGCCAACTCCCTGTATGCCGTCTTGGCAAGGTTGAACGGCACTAGCAGGTTAGAGGCTAGGAAGTAGATGACCTCCAGTCCGGTAAAAATCATTGCGAAACGATTTACAAACACAATGGTCTCCAAAGGCACGAGACACAATCTGGCCACCAGGGGGAGTAAGTGTGCTGAAAAGAGCCAGATCCGTTTGGTCTGCATGACGCAGGAGCACAGAGTACACACCACCAGTTGGCCTGCACAAAAGAAACATTCAAAATAAAGCAAAGGAAGGATGAAATGATTAATTTTATTTTAACATTATCATATTGTTGTTCATCTATTGAGCTTTATAAAAAAGCTGTTCTAAATACATTTATTTGCACTGCATTCGAGTTCATTAGAAATTGAAAACAATAAGATTACTACTAAAGTGCCTGATAAAACAATAAAGAGTAAGACAAAAGTCAGTGAGTGAAAATGTTGAAATCTGGGAATACAAATAAAATGATCAAAGAGGGAAGTTTTGGGAGAAAGCCATTTGTTTAAGAAGGAACAGAAAATGAGCTTGGCTACCTTTTTCAGCTAAAATTCGTGGTACGGGAAAAAAAAAAAAAAAAAAAAACTAATTTCTTTTGAAACAATGAGATCATCCAGATGAAACAGATGGGACACTAGTTATGTGAGCAAGATGACAATTAATGTGAACCTCAGTGAAAAGGAAAAATTTTGAAAAGCTTCTTACAGATCAGAGCCGTAGTGAAGCGGTTCATAGACAGAGGCTCTAAGTAGAGTGGGCCCTCATACCCAGACTCCAGCTCCCCACGTACATAATCCCTGAAACCAAGAACATAATGCATAGGACACATTTAGTCGCTAAAACCAAGAACATACAGCACTGAACACGTGTCATCCAGGAACCGAAAACTTTTGCCTA
Source organism: Silurus meridionalis (assembly GCF_014805685.1). NCBI lineage: Eukaryota > Metazoa > Chordata > Actinopteri > Siluriformes > Siluridae > Silurus > Silurus meridionalis. Next base: position 13,594,808 of record NC_060888.1, read on the forward strand.
CACCAGCAAAAACACCATTAAGCATCACTTCTTTTATAAGGACATTTTTGCTGACTTGATTTCTCGGACTGCACAATTACCTCTTATGAAAGTTCAGCTACTTCAGCTTTTTATTCAGATTCTCTGACCAACAGCAAAATTGTTAAACTTGTAAAACACTCACAGCAAGCTACATTAAGCTCTGTATGGAGTGGCAATGAATTTAATAGAGGCAGAAGGATAAGCTACAATTTGCCTGTTATGGCTTTGTCACACTTGGGTTAGCCTAAATGCTAAAGGAAATGGGTTAAAAAAATTTAATGAAAAAAAATTAAAAAGCTGTGTCCGACATTTGTATCAAGTAATAAGAAAATCGTACATCGGATATTCTGTCCTAATCAACTTTTAACATAAATTCTCTATAAATCAGTCTTTCTTTTGAATTAAATAGAATAAATAAATAAAAACAAAAACGCCTTTATCGTTCATTCATTTATATTCAGCAACCACTTTTATCAATTTGCATCTGCTATGGATGTGGAGCTAATTTGAAAAAAAAAAGATATGAGGCAGGAATACACCATGGAGGGCACTTTCAATCTGCCCAGCTTTATAATGATCAGTTGTGGTTTGGCAGGAAAAAACTGTAAAAGTTCCAGCTAATTTTGAATCAAGCTCAAACTTGATCTTTGGAATACACTTTTTATGAAGACTCATTACACAATCAAAGTTCAAATCTATTTAAGTTCAGGCTGTAACAGGAAAAGTTCAAGGAAGTAAATACGTATGCAAGGCACCTTATATAATGAAAATGACTATGTTTAGTTCTGGGTTTATATATTTCTGCCACCCTAATAAACTATGCAGTACAATCCATGGCAGCAACAAGTCCTTTTTTTTATATGCCAAGTTTGCATTTTGCAAATCCATGTTTCCATGGTCAGAACCTCGTAGCACACTATTTGACTAAGAGACTATGGAGCTCCTGAATAGGGCAATAGTCTAAGCCGTCACTGCAGCTCAGTTTAATGATGCCATAGCAAAGACGAATAGGAGCTCTTATTAATTGGTGAAATTGGTCGGAAATGGGTATATACAAAGTATATTTAATAATGATACATGTATGTCCTGGGACCTTACCTTGAAATCTGGTGTCCAGCGAAAAGCAGAAGAGCAGTGACAACATACAGGTATAGCTGAACCAAACGCTGACGAGGCAGGGTCAGCAGAACCAAACTCAGAATATAGCCTGAGAGAGAGCTATGTTAGAAAATTTGTAAGCATACAATCCCTATATACAAGCTCTTAAATGAGCTTTTGTCTGTTGGACACGTAACTCTAGCTATGGAAAGCAACCTATTCAAAATGACTGCGGAAGCAAAGAAGGACATTACAGAGGTCATTTGTTACACACATACAAAAAAGTCTCCAGATGTTCAAATTGGGACATGGTAAATTAGCAACCAATATTCATATATAATATACCTAATCTGTCTAGTATAACTAGTAAACAAGTATACACACACACACACACACACACACACACACACACACACACACACACACACAGGTCCATACACTTACGTAGAAAAACTACACCCTCCATTAACTCAACTTTCATTCATCATGGCAAAATAACAACAGTATGGTCTTCACCAAGATCTATGGGGACAAAAACCAAAACAAACAAAACAAAAAATAAATAAATAAATAAAATAAAAAACACTGTGTAGATATATTTCCCAAAAAGTACAAACATTTAGAACATCTTATAGGTACAGTAGTTTAACAATGCAAAAATTAAACATTAACAGGAAATCTGAATTATTAAAAAAAAAATAATAATAATAAAATAAAATTAAAATTTTATTCACCCTTTCAACTTTACTTAACTTTAATTGTTTTAAAAGCATTCGTTTATCTAAATCTCTCTGGAGATCCTGCCAATGAGGTAGAGGTCTGGACTTGCCCAAACACCTTGATTTTTTTTTTGTTTTTAGCTATTCAGAGGTCAATCTGCTGCCGTATTGTTGCATGACCCATTTGAACCTGGCTTATGCTTCTGGACAAATAGGATTTACACAAGAATTTTGTGGTATAAAGTAGAGGTCACCAGCATTGCTAGATAACGACAGTGCTCACACAAAATATTTTCACTTTAGACACAGCTTTGAAATTTTTACTTAGTGTCACCTTTGTTGCCAGCTATTTTGACAATAATGGCTGTATGTTGAGTTATTTTTAGAGAACAGTAAATCTATACCATGCTATAAAATGGTTGCTGAAATGTGAGGTGTGTACTCATTTCTTTAAGATGCCGTACAGCATTCAGCATTGATAGTGCCTTTACAGATATGCAATCCACCCATTCTCCCATGCCATCAGAGATGTAGGCTAACTGATGTGGATGTTCCCTTTCCTCCTTAATCCACAGTCATTGCATCCATGATTCCCAAAAAGAATAAAAATTTTCGCTTTGTCTGATCACAGAACAGTTTTCTGATTTGTATCAGGTCATTTTAAATGAGCTTTGGCCCAAAGAAGACTTTGACATTTCTGGATCATGTGTTTCCATTACAGAATCAAGCCTGTTTCAAATGATTGTGCTGCCTGAAGGCCCAAAGATCACAAGCATCCAATATTGATTTCTCCCATGTCCCTTGAGCACAGAGATTTCTCCAGATTCTTGAAATCGTATGATCATGATGAACTGTAGATTAGATATTTAAACTCATCACAATTTTATGTTGAACAGATTGGTGAAACTCTGCCCATTCTTACTTCAGAGAGACTCTGCCTCTCTTTTTGTACCCAATCCATTTACTGACCTGTGCACCAATAAACCTGATTAGATGCAAAATGTTCCTCCAAATGTTTCTTTTTAGTAACACCTACTTTTCTAGCCTTTTGTTGCTGCATCACAACGTATTTTAAGACATGTTATGGCTATTTAAAGTTACCTTATTTTTTTTCTATATACATTTATAGAAAAATTTATGTTTTGTATTGTGAATAAAACATGGCTTACAAGTTTGTGCAAATCACTGCATTCTGCTTTTACTTACATTTTATACTGCTTCCCAACCTTTTTTTGAATTGGTTTTAAAAAGCTCTACAAACTGTTTTTCAGTTGTAGTTCAGCATTATGTGTAGATTCATGTAATTTATGGACTATTAAGTGCACCCAAATATAAGCCGCACCCACCAAATTTTACAAAGATTTTTTTTTTAACATAAATAAGCCACACCTGTCTATAAGCTGCAGGTGCCTACACTGAATTAATGAACTTTACACAGGCTTTAACGAAAGACAGTGTCTGTTACACAGCTTGTATCTAAACAGTAGCCTACCAAGAAAGTCATTGTTCACTGTCTTCCTCCTTCCTTTTACAACAATTTCTCTTGAGAGTTTTTTTTTGGCATTGTGTGTTTAAAAATCACCATCGGTGAAGCTTTTTTCCCGAAGCCATGCAGCTTAGAACACAGGTGAAGTGCGTTTTTTCATGCCCGGTTGTTTTCAGCGTGACGAATGATTCGCATTTCTTGTTGACAGTGCGAGTGAGCGTCAGGTCAAACGTCAGAGGAGCCTTATCCATATTTATGGTCCGATTCAATGGGAAAGCATCTGATTTGATATAAAGAATTTCATTGGTTTACCTTAAACCGTTTGGCAATTTCATTGGTCTAATGTTATGGGGCTCAGTTTTTTGGCTTGAAGCTTGTGAAACCAGGAAAACCCCAAGAAAAATCCATAAATTAGCCGCTTCATTGTTTTAGCCGCGGGGTTCAAAGAGTGGGAAAAACGTAGCGGCTTATAGTCCGGAAAATACGGTATGTTCATATTCATATTAGTTCCAATTATGTCCATTTCAGTTCCAGATCATAAAATAAGGTAAACGGGTGTTTGCTTATGCAGGGCATGTACCTGTGTGTATGTCAGCATTTATGAGAAGGAAACAGCTTGTCACTATTTGTTCAGTCATGCGAGCATGAATAAGTGCATGTATGTGAGGGTTGTAAAGCAAGAGATTCGATTTTTATTATTCCACCACCATGCCTGACTTGTCATGTTATGTAACACTAGAGATTTGTCTAAACCGCTCACCCTCTTGCCTAACCCCACTTTTTTGATATTCACAATCCTGCACACTCAGACATATATGCAGATATGCTCATAAGAATACACTGCTTGTGCGGTAAAATGAGAAGGAAGCATGAGAACAGAAACCAGACCAACAGAAAAAAGGAAACTCTATTCAAACAACAATGTATTAAGACAATATAGATATGACAAGCTGTGAGTAAAAAAACCTGTTAGATGACAAGAGTACGATCTCAAAAAAATAAAAGAACAAAAAAATCATACTTTATCAATATATTATTCTGGATTATTTAACTTCCTGCATAGCAGAGTAACTAAGCATTAAAATAATTTACTGTACTAAATGAGAACATGAAATATGGGCAACCTCATAAACAAACAAACAGTAGAAGCAGAGAGCGGCAGTAGACTCGCTGACTAAAGATATTCGGTCTCTATAAAGGTCTGTCTCTTTGCCTGTGAATTCATCCTACCACCATCAAAAGAAATGTATGCCTTAATGTATTATTAGAGCCCTTCCAAAAAGTAGCACTGCTACTTGGTCTAAAAAAAGATCAATGTATCCTTAGTTTTTAAGAAAGAATCACTGATCGTAACGACCTCAAATGCATTCGCTGCATAGCATTTCTATTGGTCCCATTTTAATGATTCTGGCTCAATTCAAGCTTAGGGTGCAATTCATATGCTATTGCTTTGTTTTCATACCTGAAAGGCACATAACACACAATATTAGAGACTGGTGTTCATATGTTGACTAAATGGGCTTGGTTTACTTTTACTCCGAGGTCAAATTACTGAGGATTTAAAAATGTATTTCGCGTTTAGATGGCATACTGAAAACGAAGGTTTCATATGTACGCTACCAGAAACGTGCTGACCTACAAGCATATAGAAAAACAAACAAAAAGATAACTGTACACTTGGCACACTTTGTCCATTTCTTGAAAGAAAGAAAAAAACTGCTAATTGCAAGGTTGTGAATTAAGTGTGAGAAATAAATTGAGTGTGAATGAAGTGAATAAAAACAATACAACCATGGGCAATTTAGAAAGGCAGGGAAAAAACATCCTTTTACACAGTTAATTGGAACATTCTTTCGAGTGCCACGTACACCGTTTTATTCCCTTTCACATAACGGCATCATTTATCAAGCTGGATGCAAATAAATTTTTCTGTAAATCATCTGCAGGAGTATTTGCACAAGAAATATGCTATTCATGAAAATCCAGCTAATTCTGCAAAATATCTGTATCCCACAAATGATTAAGTAATTTTAAATAAGGTGACTGAAGCCTATAATTTGAGCTCCTGCATGTGTTATTATATAAATGGAATTTGCTATTGCAATTCTATAAAATGATGTACTCTGTCAGTATATTATTAATTCAAACTGAAAGAATATTTGAAATACACAATATTTGAAATACGCATAAGATTTGATTTTAATAAGAAATGATTTTGCCAATAAGGTGCTTTTAATTTTTCACTGGGACTATTATATTGATCTTGAGTGTTTGAGGGTGGAAGATAATGTCATCTCAAAGCTGTGACAAAGTGACATTTATACATTTCTGACTGGGTGAGCTTAATGCATCAAATACTTGGAAAAGGAAAAAAAATAAAATATATATATATATATATATATATATATATATATATATATATATATATATATATATATATATAGGTGCACTGGCAGCAGGAGAGAGAGACATCGAAAGAAAAGGGGAGACAGGAAGATAGACAGTGTAGACAGCCACATCACATCACACTAAAAATAATGCCATGACCTGATTTGCAGCATTACCCGCTTTATATAAAGTTGGAATCCTGCCATCCTTTTTCCCCCCTCATTTACTGTTCAGTAACCTCTGCAATTGTTTCACCTCTATTATCCACATACCCCGAGCAAGATCAGCCACATTCATTAGAAACAATGGCAACACTGACTCCCATTCTGTTCATCTTTTGTATTTGTTAAAAAAAAAAAAAAAGACTTTATCCATTTATTTTTTTTAATCTCTGGATAGACTTTGGACAGTGATCTTCACTTACTGTATAGCCACTGAAAATAGAGAGGAAACTGGAGGCATAACTCAAGTAACAAGAATAAAAGTAATCACAAGATCACAATGGAATTTAAAATAAATAGTGTTAAGCTCTAAACAGTCTCTTTGTCTGTATTTCTGTACAAAGTAAATATATTTAGAACATTTTATTGGATTTTACGCATTGGCAAAGCAATACATACGATTTCAAAAAGGTATCATAAATTCATGAAATTGGACTCACCTACATAATGCAGGTAGAGGGCTAGGTACTTGTACTGGAAGAGGGGGTTGTTACTCATACTGCTCCTCTGGATCTTCTGGAAGAAGGAGCTCACATCCCAGCGATAAAGCACCTCCAGCAGCATGATGCTGGGAACCCGCAGGCCCACATTCAGCACAGACTCTACGCGCTCCTTTACTGCCATTGCACACCTGGCTTTCGCACTAAACACACAGCATACACCCTCACGTTACCAATGAATAGCCTCATACATAGAGTGGGGGGAAAAAAAGGGAGTAGGGTTAGATTGTCCAGAAGTTTCATAACAACACTTAATAAACAAGTAACAGAATCATAATGAAAGTAGCAGTGGATCCTCAGGTCTGGAGTTTCCTGATATGGGGATGATCTAAGTGATCTGAAATCAAAGAAAACTTCAACGAGGTTTTGTCTTTTATTTATAGCATTGTAGATTTGGTGTATTTTGTTATATTATAATTATTTTTTTATTTTATTAGCCACTTGACGTTTTTGTGTTCTCTTGATCTGCTGTAGGGCTAGGGGCAAACAGGCAAACGCTAAACAAGAACTGATTAGCACAAGGGAATGCAGCAAACTCCAAAAAGACCCATGTGGATGAACCAGAATGTTTTGTGGACCACTGAATCCAAACTAGAAAGTTCTGTTCTAAATAAAGAGCACTACAATCAGCAAAAAACAAACACAGCAACACAAGAACCTTATTCTCACTGTGAAGCCTGCAGTGGCAGTTTTATAGTGGGCTGCTTTGCTGCATTGGGTCTAGAATGGCTTGCCATTATTTACAGACTTGTACGTTCTAGAATGTCAATCTACAACTCTATTCCCAAAAAGCTAGAAAAAAAAATTAATCTCAAATCTTTGTAAATCTCAAAACATTGTTTTATTCACAATAAAATAGAAAAAATATAAACAAATATTAAAACGAGTAAATGTACCATTTTAAGAAAAGAAAAAAAAAAATTTTTAAAGCAAAAAGTAAAATTCATGGCTGCAATCGTTCCATTAACATTCCCTATCAAAAGCATTGCGAAAAATCAAGTGTTACTAAAAGGAAACAGGAATATTGCGCAACTAATTAGGTTGCTTGGCAACAGGTCAGTAAAATGATTGGGTTTAAAAGGGGCATCCTTGGGAGTCAGAGTCTCTCAGAAGTAAAGATATTCAAAGTTCACCAATATGCAAACAACTGTATCTTTAAATTGTAGAACAATGTCAGATTAATGTTCCACAAAATACAATTGCAAAAACTTTGAATATATTATGATCTACATTACATAAAGAACAGATTCAGAATCTGAAGAAATTTCAGTGTTCAAGGGAGAAGGGCAAAAATCAGGATTGGATGCCCATGAGCTTTAGGCCCTCAGGTGGCACTGCATTTAAAATGCAGTGATATGATTCTGAAATGGAAATCACTGAATGGCTTTAGTAACACCGCCAGAATTTGTCTGTAAACACACTTCACCATGTCATTAACAAATGCAGGTTAAAGCTCTATCATGTAAAGAACCAGCCATATGTGAACATGATCCAGAAACTCCACCATCTTCTCTGGGGTAAAAGCTCTTTTAAAATACACAATAAAAACAAAATAATGAACAAAAGCATACTGGAAAAATGTGATCTAACCATTCAAAATGTACAATTCATTTTTAAAGCCAGACCTTTTACTAACTGAAAACATTTGTTGCATCATAAAAAAAAAAAGATTACAACAAAGAACACTCAAGAATTTTAAGCAGTTTGAACCCAGTATTCCTCTACCAAAACTTCAGCAACTGTTCTCCTCAGATTACAGATGTATACAGACATTAAACCGGTCCGTGGTGCAAAAAAGTTTGGGGACCACTACTTTATGAGATTTGAAACTCGTCGTGTTCCGTTTTTATTAACATTTTCCAAACTTTTTTGGAATTGTGGTTGCAAACGCATCTAAAATTGTTATATCATCTACTCCTAAATACCATCATCTGCTGCTTACAAAACCAAATCGGCTAAATGGACAATCCTCACATGTAAAGTCTGTAGGGACATGCAATGTCTCAAAAACATGCTCAGGAGATAGCTACTGTTCTGTACTGTAGCATGGAAGCTATATCTTATAAAGGCAAGAAGTGAAAACAGTGAGCGATAATACGATTTTAGCTCAATCTGTTGCCTGAGGAGTTCATCAAGGCAGTTGGTTAGATCAAGGTTTCCACAAGGTACACATCCGAAAAAACAGAAAAATACTTTGTTACTTCCCACTTCTGAAATCAGCAGGGGATCAAATACTTTTCCCCCACTGTAGCACCCAGATTTTAGAGGCTCAAAAGTAACTGAACAGTTTAATAGGCAAGTGTGGCCTAAATGTAGCCTTCTTCCAAGTATATAAATATATATGGAAGCTTTTATTTGACAAATCAAAAAATTGGTACATTGAAAAAAATGTAATAAAATAAAAATCAATAAAAAGCTACACCAGCAAGTTCAGCTACACCAGAAGCCCTGGAATCTTATGAAAGACAACACAAGAAAATGATCCTTGAATTCCTTCCTTCTTGACAAAAAAAAACCTCCTTCACAACATCTAGTCAAGTCAACAACACTCCTTAGAAAATAGACACATCATTGCCAAGGTCTACAATCAAAAGACACTTGTAAATACATAGGTCAAGATTAACAAGGCATGTTCCGAGATGGCGGCACGGCAGTAGCACGCGGCACACAGTAGCACGCAGCACAGCTGTGTTCATACATACGACCGCCAGATGCTGTTACGGTACTGTTACAGAAACAACTAATTTGCATGATGATGTACTTAACCTTCGCGACCTCTGCTTGCTGTGAATTCGGCTACAAAGACCAGGCCCCCAGCCCTCAGCGTCGCCTCATGTTGGTGGCCAGGAGAAGGGATGTCGGAAGCGGTGGTCGACGAAGCAAAAGCCCAGCAAGCAGGTGGGTGTCTGTGCTAGGCTAAAAGCTAACCCTACCTTAGAGTTTCAGACACAGTCATTCAGCTCGACTGGCTAGCCGGGTTTCGTGCCGACAGAAATAGAACGGAAGCACGAAATGATGCAAGAGTGCACTGACAGGGATATGTTTAGAGAGGCTGCAACCAAGTGATTCCATCAACTTACACAGTAAATACACATCAGTGATCAGCTACATCATCAAGTGCGACCATCACTACACGCTCAAACCAGAAGCCGTGGATGACCGCAAAAGTGCATGCACGGCTAAAATCTAGAGACTCCGCCTTCAGAGCACGGGACAAAACAGCCCTTAAGAACAAACTGCCAAACTATCCCAAACCATCAGAGAGGCGAAGCCACTTCCAGGACAGCAGAGACACCCGCTGCATGTGGCAGGGCATCCAGGCTATCACAAACTACAAGACAACTTCACCTGCACCATGACGCCTCCCTCCCAGATGCACTGAACAACATCTACGGCCGGTTTGAGGTGCAGAACAATGTGGAGGCGAGGGAGACCACTCCTCCTCCCAACAATCAGGTGCGCCGTCTATCCACGGATAAATGAGGAAAACTCTATGCAGAGTCAACCCATGGAAGTCTACTGGACCAGACAACGTTCCTGGGAGAGAGCTCTGGGAATGAGCAAAACAGCTAATAGATCTTCACTGACATTTTCAACATCTACCTGAGCAGCACCATTGTTCCTACATGTCTCAAGATGATGACCATCGTCCCCGTGCCAAACAAATCATCCAAACTATTATACAGACAATGTCGTCTTCATGACCATCCATCTGGCCCCTTTACCCAGCTGGACAATAACGACACATACAAATGAATGATGTTCATAGACTTCAGTTCAGCATTCAACACAATCATCCCTCAGCACCTGATTAGGAAGTTGAGCATACTGGGCCTGAACATTTCCATCTGCAACTGGATCCTGGACTTAATGAGTAGAAGACCTTAATCAGTCCAGATTCAGGAACAGCATCCACCACACAGATCACTGGGGCCCCTCAGAGCTGTGTGCTTAGCCCACTGCTGTCCACTCTGCTTACTTACGACTGTATAGCGATGCGCAGCTCAAACCACATCATCAAGTTTGCTGATGACTCGATCTCATCAGCAAGAACGACGAGTCAGAATACTAAGAGAAGTTAACAGCCTGGTGTAGAGCAAACAACCAGTCTCTGAACGTTGACAAAACCAAAGAGATGGTTGTTGACTTCAGGAGAGCACAGAGCAGCCATTCTCCACTGATCATTGATAGATCCTCTATGAAGATAGTCAAGATCACCAAATTTCTTGGTGTACATCTGGTGGAGAACTTCATCTTGTCATTCAACACCAGCTCCCTAACCAAGAAAGCCCAGCCGCACCTCTACTTCCTAAGTAGGCTGAGGAAAACCCATTTCCCTCCCCTCTATCTACCCCTAATCATGTTCTGAAAAAGGGATGATCGAGAGCATCCTGAGCAGCTGCACCACTGCCTGGTTTGGGAACTGTCTCGGCTCGCAAGAACCTTCTCTCTCCCCTCTATCACGGACATTTACACCTTACGCTGCATCCGAAAAGCCAACTGCATTGTGAACAACATCACACACCCCTCACACACATTCTTCACCTTTCTGCCACCAGGAAAGAGGTTACGAAGCATACGGGCCTCACATTCAGAGTGTGTAACCGTTTTTTTTTTGTTTGTTTTTTTTTTACACCTCAAGCAAACAGCCTCCTTAACTGAGTGTGTTACTGAATTGCACAACCGGAACTCAACACACATTTATTACTCATCTCACTCCATTCCACCACCAATACTTTATTTATATTTAATCTGTTTACAGTTTATTTTACTGTTTTCTTGACTGCTGCTTTTGCTGTTTTTGTGTCATTGTGTTTATGTTAACAAGTACACTCTTGTGTATAGTTCTCTTTTGCACATTGTACTGTACAACAATATACAGTAGGTTTACTGGTCGGCGCTATTTTGTGTTTTGGGTATCTGTCCCACTCTGTCTTGTGTTGTCTGTGTGCACTTGGTTGCACACAATGCACTTTATGCGGCGAGCTCTATGTTGTCTGATGTCTCTCTGTGTTGTTTTATGTAGCACCAGGGTTCTGGAGAAATGTTGTATTATTTTACTGTGTACTGCATTAGCTATATATTGTTGAAATGACAATAAGCTTCTTGACTTGACTTGAAGATGCAAACCAGTGGTAACACGTAAAGTAGCCCAACCCATTTCTTATCAAGATTTTTTAAACAAAGGAAACCACTATAACTTGTATACCAAAGACAGTGTTGTAGCATGGGCATGTAGGGCTGTTGGCAATTGAATTGGATCACTAGTGTTTACTACTGATGTGACTGTTGATAGAAATGGAATGCTGAATTCTTAAGTATACAGAGCTAAAATTTGGAAAACTTTACTTAAATGTTGCCAAACTAAGATGAAAGCACTACACAGTGCAGAGATAAAATGTCCCAAAAATATACTGCTTAAACCTAGAAGTAGACCGGGGTGGGTGGCTCTCACTTCGTCTTTTTTCCTCCTGACAATTGTAACAAGTTTAAAAACTTATTTATAAATCATACAGAAAAGCGGAAGACATTCCAAACAGTCAAAGTCTATTTCTGTGTCTACTCACAGTAAAACTAAATTTTAAATATAGAATGCAAACAGTACACCCGTTCTGCTGTCCAACTATGTGCACCTCTTCTTTAAAACAAAGAAAACAAATAATTGTGAGCATGGCACAAAAATAACTCTTAAAATACAGTAAAACTGATGCAGAAACATGAGAATTATATCTCTATAAAACCATGAAACCTCATTTTAGCATTATTATTGTATTGCGCTGCATGTTGTGAACGAACTAAACATTTCTTTTAATTTCCACAATTACATTCCACCATGATAAACCTATCAGTGGGTGGGCAATTATCTTCCTAGGAATGGAAAAAGATCAAAGTGACCATTTACAGTTCCTTGTACACAGCCTTTATAACACTTTATAAAAGTATCAAAAGTAAAATCAGTCTTTATGTATGTAGTTTTGTACTATGCATGTACAATACACTTTATAACCTGTGTGTATTTTTAAAAAAATAAAAAATGACTAATTCCTAAACGGCTTCTTCCAATGGTTCATTGTAATTTTTTGTTGAATTGAAGCTGAAAGCCTACACTTCAATGAGAGCTTGATTGATCCATTTTATTGATTGCTTCCAAATCTATTTCGGTGGTACACAAAGGCAATATTTTGAAACTTGTGCCACTGTCAAAATATTATTGAACATGACTGGGTGAAAATTAATGAAAGTGATGTCCAGTGCAGCATTGCAATGTAGTTTGCAGAAGGTTATGTCTATTAAACTGCTGGGTGACTAGCTAGTGCTGTGTGGGCTTAACTGATAACATTCCTGGCCTATCAGGGTGGGAGAGAATCCATCCCAAATAAGATGCTGCTGCTTCGTTTTCTTCTTAATATAGTCTCACAGTCCCAGACAAGGCATGCTTGATGTGCAACGGTCCAAAGTCGAGGTGAGTCGAGTTGTGTCTAGCAGACACCATCTGCTCAATTGTTTTAAAACTGTGTCTATTCACCAAGCAAAAAGGTGCTCAAAAAGCTTGGTTTTAGTTACGAAATTAAAATAAACTTAAATCAAACAAAATGCACAGCTAGCACATGTGATCCTAAGCAAGGACTACTGAATATAAAATGCTCTCTTATCTCTGCGTGTTTTAATAATTTTTGTTTTTTTATGAAACTACACTACTCATCCAAAAATAAAAGTCACCACCTGGATTTAACTGAGCAAATAGGTGAGGATAATTACTGCATGGATGATTATGTTTCAGCTGGCAACAAGTTATTTAACCCTAACTGATGCAGTAAATAGCTTCTCATTTCTTAAACAACCATGTCGGAAGATGCGTCCTGTGGTCGTGGAAAAGATGTTAATCTGTTTAAGAAAGGTCAAATTATTGTCATGCATCAAGCAAAGAAAACATCTAAGGAGATTGCAGAAACTACATAATTGTCCAACGCATTATTAAAAAGTGGAAAAGTAGTGACCATCACTGAGGAAGAGGAAGTATATCCTTGTGTAATATCCTTGAATGATCGTGAGCGGCGATCACTGAAATGTTTGGTGAAATCAAATCGTGAAAAAACAACAGTAGAACTCACGGCTATGTTTAAAAGTCAAAGTAAGAGCATTTCTTCACTCACAATGTGAAGGGAACTCAAGGGATTGGGACTAAACAGACGTGTAGCCGTAAGAAAACCAGTGAGGTTAATTGGGGGAAAAAAAGGCTTCAATTTGCTAGAGAGCATAAAGATTGGACTCTGGAGCAATGGAAGAAGGTCATGTGGTCTGATGAGTCCAAATTGACCCTGTTCCAGAGTAATGGGTGCATCAGGATAAGAAAAGAGGCGGATAAACTGATGCACCCATCATGCCTACCGTACAAGCCTGTGGGGGCAGTGCTATGATCTGGAGCCGATGCAGTTGGTCAGGTCGAAGTTCGGCAACATTATATGCCCAAAGAATGAGGTCAGCTGACTACCTGAATATACTGAATGACCAGGTTTTTCTATCAATACATTTTTTCTTCCATGATCACACAGGCATACTCCAAGATGACAATGCCAGGATTCATCAGGCTCAAATTGTGAAAGAGTGGTTCAGGGAGCATCATTTTCACACATGGATTGGCCACCACAAGGTCCCAACCTTATCCACATCAAGGAATCTTTAAGATGTCCTGGAGGTCCGACTCTCCCATCATCAATACAAGATCTTGGTAAAAAAAAAATGACTGCAACTCTGGACAAGAATAAATGTTGTGACAAGCTTATCGAAACGATGCTATGGCGAATAGCGTAATCAAAGCTAAATAGAAGCCCAATGGAATAATAGTGTTTACATTTTGTTTTGGACTTGCAGTATATTAATGATAAGGACTTTTAATCTACTACATTTAAAATAAACATTGCTTAAACCTAATAAATATGTAGTATTAAATTAAGTTAGACCCACGAGATACATACATCACTCAGGTCTAACTAGCCGAGAAGGGTTCACAGTTATAACAAAATTCGCAAGAAGCAACACACCAAAACCTGGACAAGAATTAAACACATTTTAAATTCTTAATACTGACATACCATACATAAGCAAAAAAAAATCTGCTTTTACTAATTACCACCCCCATGGTGGTATTCTGAATTTGTGCATTTCGTATGAACCCTTGTTGCCTTAGTCTTTGTCTTGGTTATATTCGATGTACTTTGTCATTGCTACGGTGACAAACTTTCACATCATCATAGAGTTTTATCAATAAGAATTAGCAACCTTGATCGGATTACAGTCTGACCCCACACAACAAAGATGACTGGTGACCAAATGTTGGAGTCAGTACTTGTGGTTCAAGCTTCACAATAAGCAAAATACCATCTGATACAATGATCACATCACTTTATGACTTCTGTCGCACTAATATTCCAAACAACATAGAAAGAGGGCTTTTGTAACTAAAGAAATTAAGTTGCTAATACTTTAAACAAGTCTCTCCACCCTAATAGGGAATAACAAAAATGTTTGATATATTATTAATATCTATATTTAGCCTATGCAATATTTACTATTTCCATTTCTTTTTTTCCCCCAAGTATGATAAAGCATAGTTAAGACCAACATGCAAAATATGCTGATGTCCAGTCCCACCAAAATCTATGAACACCTATTATAAAAGACCAGCCAGTTGATTACACATGGATTATAAAAGTTTGTTTATTTTATCCAGCCATCAGGTGGTCCAGCATCATAAAATTTAACAGGCACCAGGAGATTAAAAAAGCTGTACAATAGGGTTGCTACTTTTTCCTTATAATAAGAAATTGTCCAGTATCAAAGAATATAGTGCTACACCACCATTTTTTTCAAAAATCCATTCTTAGGTGCACTCTTCACAGCAGGGAGAACAACATATTTAGTGAATAAATTCAAAGTGGTTTCAGAAGAAAAAAATAATTTCAAACACAATTCAAGGAAAAGGAATAAAACAAGACTGAGCAACGCACCTGTAAAAACAGACGTCACCCAGACCCTTTTCTATTTAATAATCTATACCATATCAACTGTTATTTTAACGATACAATTCTGTGATTATAGAAGTCATTGAATAATAAGTCATTAAAAGCACATGAATATTTTTATCCTCTGTTTCAGGGTCACAAACTGTTGTTAATACATAGCGTTATTTCATGTGGTGATAATGCTGATAACGCTTAGCTAAAGAAAAATCTAGATTTACAGTAATGATTACAGTCATGTCCTTCAGCCACCGGACAGAGAAATGCTGGGAAAAAATTGTGTTTACAACCCATCAGTGAAATCGTGTTCCAGGAAGAGAATCAAATTACTTTAAACAACAATGCACCAATGTGCTGCTGCTATGTGAAAAACAACGAGTGATCATAATCACCATCTGAAACCATGAATAACTGAGAACAGTGATTGAACTGGGTTGGAAAAATTTGTTTCCATAAAAGATTTAGGATATAAAGAATATTTATCAACTGGTGTTTAGAACTAGCACATACAATAACTTTTAAAATATATGAATGTAAGGCAGAAGTCCTCAAATCTAAGGTTTGCTTGATTCACAGTCGGGGTGGAAAGAGAAACCTCTTTTTTTTTTTTTTATTTAAGCTAGTAATAAATAATTTTTTTTTTATATAATATTTCAGAATTTGATATTTTCTAGTATCCATCACCAAAAATACTGCACTTGTATAGCTCAACAATTAAAGTATATTAAAAAAATAAGGGCTGTAGAAATCGATTTAGTAATCGAGTATTCTACTGATCATTTCATCGATTAATTTCATAAGAAGTACTTTTTAAAAATTATTATTAAAGAGCAATACTAAATACACAAGATAGTATAAGACCGGTCTCTTAAATTGAACAAGTAATTTGTTTCCCTTTTAGAACATTTTACATTTTATTTCTAAAATTGCATACAAGGATATCTGTGAAAACTAAACCCATTTAGTGCATTTAATTGGCAGATTACATTTTATATAATATATATTTAAAATAAATTGAGTATGCAAGGCAAGCCAATTTGTGTAAATCAACATTTATATTGTTTTTAATGATAAATGCAGTTGACAAACATGCTTAAAAATCAATATAAAATATAATACAACATTGTTTTGACAATTTTCGTTGAAAAAATAAATTTTGTTCAGTTGTAAAGATATAAGCGTCTAGAACAGTGGTCCCCAACCCCCGGGCCGCAGACCGGTCTCTGGATCAATTGGTACCGGGCTGCACAGAAAGAATACATAACTTACATTATTTCTGTTTTATTTATTATCTCATTCTGATTGTTTTATTTTGGAAAATTACCGGCTTCTCTCCGCCACATCTGTCTATGACTCACTCTTGATGCATGTTATGATACTCGGTCACATGTTTTACCTCCATCCACTACCTTCTTCCTTCTTAAAGGGGCTGCTCTGGCCACTAACACATATTACATTACTGCTAAATTCAAACCCCCAAGCTAGCAAAATGGGGGAAAAATAAATAATAAAAAAAACCACACACCACAGTGGATTAACATTTATTATTATATTTAAAAAATACCAGTTTTTATGCCGGTCATATAATTTTATTTTGTTGTATTTATCCGCCACACCTTAAAGGCTCGTCCGTGAAAATACTGTCTGACATTAAACCAGTCTGTAGTGCAAAAAAGGTTGGGGACCGCTGATCTAGAATATATAATTATTTTAATTTCAATTAATAATTAAATTATATATGCATAAGTTAAATATACAAACATTGAAAACATGCATTTGAACGCAGTAAAGCCGCAGTAAATCACGTTTAAAAACAGAAGTTAACTGTTGCCGTACTGTTGCCAAATTCTATTATGTACTCCCCTCCATTTTGCAAGCAGCTGTGCTATCTTACCGTCATGCTTACCCGTAACCCATAATATATAAATATATACATAAGAGAGGTGGTATCAAAAAAGTTGCATGCACAGTCACAGGAAGCACGGACCTCTATAAGCACTGTGCCACATTAGGAGTTTCCCGCCAAAAACTCACATCCGCACCCACCTTATTCGCCAAATTTGGCTCCAGAGGACTTCACCCTCTTACCAAAGATGAATATCCAGCTCAAAAGTTGCCTTTATGACACAACTGAGGAGATCCAGCACAAATCGCAGAAGGTGCTTAACATGATTTCAAAAGAAGACCCATTTCAGAATTGGCAGAAAAGCTAGGAATGCTGTATTGCTGTGCAGGGGGACTATTTCTAAGGTATTAGTGTGTAAATGTGGATAAATAAAGGACTTTATTGTAAACAGAGCAAGTCTCAAAACATTTTGATACCACCTTCTATATAAGAAAATGTTTTTCCTTACCATCTAGCATGCAACCTTCAAACATCCTAAAAGTAATGTAAACTTAGTGTTTTTTATATGAAATAGGGCAAAAAAAATTACTAAACATATTACAATCTGAAACCCAGTGGACAGCTCTGACATTTCATTTAGTGACTGCGTTGCCACTGCTTCTGCATTCACACAGTCATGTGTCCAGGCCCTCTGCCTTATGTCTGCATGAGTCACATCAACTACTGTATGTGTGGCACAGCACTTCTTACAAAACAGGTAGGTCAGTACAAGAAATAATCTTTTTTTGTCACTTACATTACATATACATCTTACAGATATAAAGATTATTAGTAGATATTATTATATAGTATATCGTATATAATAAATCTGGAATTTAAAAAATTTAGGGTGGGTTAAGAATGGGGTAAGGATTAGTAAAAATGAAAGAATTGTTTACACTATAATAATAATAATTAGGGCTGCAATAACAAATCGATAATGAAATTTGTTGTCTACGGATGCCGTTATCGATTAGTTGGGCTGCTCAAGTTACGGGTAAGTGTGACAGCAAGATAACAGCCGTGTGAGAAATGGTGGAGAGTACAGGGTCAACCGGCAGCAGAAAAAAAAAAGTTTGCATCCCAAGTTATTCAAGGCATGGGAGCATTTTATATTAAACGCAACAAAGAAGACTGTAACCTGCCAGTTATGCAAAGCGGCACTTGTGTGGGATGGAAGTACCACAATGATGCATAAGCACATTAAAAGAAAAAACACTGGTGTAATGGATGAAGGCAAAACATCAGCACAGTAAGCAAAAACTGTATATCCTCATCATGTGAAAATGAATAGTTTAATAAAGTGCTATTATGAAAAGTGTTTGTTTGCTAATTTCAGGACAGTCGCACCGGATCTGTTCTGTCATGACTCGATGGCATCAGGTTGCACAATCACCTCGCTCTCAACATAGTGATGGATCTAATTAAAACGAAATAAATATGAAAGCGGAAAATAACATCAGCAGTTAACGATCACTTTTTTATTCATTGTTGGGGTTTTCAGCGAATGATTCAGCATTTGTACACCGATGCATATTTTTCCTTTTTTTTTAAATCAAGCCTGTTAACTTGCTGCATTTCTCCATTCCATTCCTTTTTACAGCATTTGTGTACTACAACAGTTAACTTATGTTTTCAAACATTATTTACTGCTTACTTAGAGATCATTTAATTATTAAACAAAATGTAATTATTTATATATTCTAGCTATATATATATATATATATATATATATATATATATATATATATATATATATATATATGTTCACAAATGAACAAAATTGTCTGTGCGTTTTATGAAACAAATTGTCAAAACAATGTCGAATGATATTTAATATTGTTTTTTTAAGCGTTGTCATCAACTTGCCATCTGCAATTATCTTTAAAAACAATACAAATGTTGATTTACACAAATTGCTTCACCTTGCATACTCAAATGCTGTTTTTTGTTTGTTTGTTTGTTTACAGAAAGTAACAACCGAGCATGAGTAAATTTGGAGAAATCAAGGAGAAATTCCCCAATGCACTCCTCAACAAGCAGCCACTATAAGCTTTATAAGGGGTCACAATAAAGGTTTTTATGTAGCTATAATAAGCAAAACATCTCTTGTAAAAATTTATAGTTTTTCTTATACAATTAATCTGGAAAATATAATTGTACGGTTCATCAATTATCAACATAATTGTTTGTTACAGCCCTAATGATGATATACTGTCATTCAAAAAGAGCCTGTTGTCAGGGCCAGAGTACTACACCACTAGAAAGCAAGAATAAATGGCCTTGATCAAGGCTCCAGCAGTGTGCATTTGCTGGGATTTGAAATCTCAGCCTCTCCATCTGTACTACAGCCTCTCAACCACTGCCCTTCCAGGTTTTTCAAGGTTTGTAAAGCTGGTTAACATTATAAAAGTGTATTTAACACAATGCACCATCACGCTGTAGAATGCTGCAAAAGTGCAATGAGTTTTAACACCGAAAGTGTTAGAACCTTCCGTCATCAGTTGTGTCCATCCAGGTTGATAAGAGCACTGAAAATGTTAAATCAACATGGCTAGTGATAATGCCACACTGTAGAGCTTTAACTCTGAGGATTTAGCAGAGTATTATTGCTCTTTACAGTACCTGCTGCCTTGGGCTTCATAGCTACAAAATGCCAATGAACTCCAGTAACCTCGAGCTCATAAAAAATTCATGAGGTGCAACTATCTAAATATATGGGCATCTGAAGCAGCATACGCCTGTTGCAGTATTTCTTATGAACATAGTGTGCATTACAGCTATATATATGTTATATATACACATTACAGCTATATATATTATATGCTGTAACAATATATAATATATGAATATGCTGAACACATTTCGTGTTAAAAGGAAGGAAAGACAAACCAGTGCGCCTCCTGTGTTGGCGTTTAAAGCTTAGACTTAGCTTAAAGAATGAGGATCTACACGTAAGTAATACTGACAATAGAATAACACTCTGTAAATACAAAACCATATTAAGCACAAGCAAAATTGCAATATAGTGGTCTGATTACGTTCAGACTATACTGCAATTATAACGGTATATGGAGATGCTCAAATGAACTCTAGTAACCTAGTCGTCTAACAAAGCTAAACATGGGAGCATTGCTAGTCCCTGCTGAATCAACCGTTTTTTCAGAAGCAAAAAAAAAGTCCACTTACAGAATCAATGACTACTGCAACTCCCCTAGGCTACGATTCGCGACATTTATCCGGTCGAATGTCAGCCATGTTTGAAGGGTAGTATAGCGCATAGCGGACTCAGAAAAGCGACACCCATAGCGAGTAGAGACACGAAGACCTCGATTCTATTCGTTCCATCCCGCAGCCATTATAGAGAGAAGTAGAGGAACTAGAGGCGTACTGAGCATGCGCACTAACTCAAAAGGGCGGGTGCGTGCGTGCGTGCGTGCGTGTGTGTGTGTGAGAGAGAGAGAGAGAGAGAGAGAGAGAGAGAGAGCGAGCTGTACATCCACTGCACAATAAATAAAATGGAAACAGAGCTGAATTGTTGAACAACATGCACTAATACACATTGTTCTCCATTATGAACAAAAACTCATTCACAAAGATTCTTTACTCAAGTAGAAGTACAGAAACTCATCTTTTAAAAAACTCTAGTAAAAGTTAAAGTACTGACTACACTTTTTCACTTAAGTTAAAGTAAAGAAGATTGGGCTCTGACATGTACTTAAGTAAAAAGTATCCATTAGTACTACCTGTTTTAGTGTCATGCTGGCAACTGGACCTCACATCATATTAATATATTAATACAAAAACAAAATCTAATTTTGTTATTAAATTAAAATTTTACAAGCAGAGAAAAAATGATCATGTGATCAGCAATGTCTCTGTTTCAGTCATGTTTACACCGCTGACTACCTCTTTTACATCCACGTTAGCCAATACTTCTTTTTTTTTTCTTTTTTACAAATGTTTTTATCTTCACAAGAAATAGGTTGATTGGCTGAAAATGGCACACAATGAGAAGAAAAAATATCACAAAATAGATTAAAACTATAGTAACGAGCCTGATTTGAAAATGTAAAAAGTACAGAAATTTGAATAAAAATGTAATGAGTGAAAGAAAAATGTTCCCTGAAAAATAAATAATACTAAGAACATTTTACTTAAGTACAGTTATAAAGTATTTGTACTTTATTACTTCCAATCTCTTTATTTTCTACTGCAACATATATTGCATTTTTTCCTTTAAATTCAACTATTGTTTTTTAAAGAATCATTTCAAAACGTAATTTAAACCAAAAATAAAAATCCCTATTGAAAATGTTTCAATAAGCAGTTAAAAATTGTTATAATAATGTTTTATAAAATGCATCAAAATTTACAAAACCTTAATGGTTTGAATGGGGTACCATGCACATGAATCTTATGGTTTACTTTAAGCTGTCTTTGTGGGGATAGTCTCTGCAGCAATGTGTAAATTCTGGGTTATAAGAACTCAAAAAGAAAAAAACGTGCAGATATCACTGCATGGTGCAGTAGTATGGAATGGTAGCTAGGTTGGTTCAGTATGCCTTTCAACCGGAAGTCTACAAATTTCCCCACCCTAAAACCATTAAGCTTCCACCTCCATGTTTGACTCTGAGGGTGAGGCAGTCTGGTAACATCTTCTCTCCTGTTCTCCCTCTTACATAAGTTCTTCTGTTAGATAACAAAAGTCAATTTATCATCCATCCACAGAACTTTCCTCCAGTCATTCACTGTCCAATCCATGTGTGTTTTTGCCTTTTACCTAGTTTGTTGCATAGAAACAATAGAAAATGTATGTATCTCAAAATTGATAAAAGACTGCTAAGTAAATGCCCTTAATTAATTTATTATCAGCAAGTGTAACCATCAGCAACAGAATTAGACATCAGCAATAATCTTATAGGACCAATTGTTGCTGAACATCAATCTTGCAAATGGTTATAAGGCCCATTTACAAACAATAAAAAATAATCATTCTACAGCAAGGAACATTATTCACACGTAGAAAATATTCAAGACAATTGCCAGTCTTTCTAGGAGTGTCAGGAAGGTCAGACTGCAGTGCTGCAGAAATTGCAATATACCCAAGAGCTACATCTTAGACAGGCCTCAGTTAACTCAGTAAAACCTTATTAAAATTAAAAGAATACTGAACATGTATGATTTGTTTGGAAGAGTTGTCAAAGCCTCTTTAAAAAAAAAAACATGGCATCATAGCTTAGGTTTGCAAAGTTGCATCTTAATAAACCACAAGACTTCTAGCACAATGTCATTTAAATAGATGAAACTGAATGGGAGATGTTTTGCCATAATGTATTGTGTGACATTTGGCTGTTAAGTAACCCACCCAATGGCCCAACCATGGAATTCACTGGCAAGGGTGAAGTATGCTGTGAGCTAGCCTTTCTTGTGCTGTCCAGAATACTAAAATGAATTGTAATTTGTTACATGAATCAATTTTTTTACCTCTAATCAGACTCCAGTTTCAAGCTGATCACTCTATTGTTTGTATTTCTTCTTTCATTTTCTTTTAGATTAAGATTATTCTAATCATTCCGTCCTTTCGATTAATTATTCATTATGGACCAGGAGCCGCTTAGAGCCTTGTGCTTGGCTAACCATACCTGCTCACGGAGGCAAATTGGCCAGTCCGAATCTTAGTCAGAGGATATAACTGTAAACTAATATTTACTAAGTAGACCACTCAATGCTTGCTCATGCATAAAGAATAGTCAATTGAGTCTGTTATAACTTTCTAAGTCAGTGATAGTCAGAAATCAGAAGGTCCAGATGCTCTGTTCTATGCTTCATCCATTCTTGAGCCTTCTGTTTGTACTATCTTGGTCATAGATTTGCAGGAACACCAGACTACATACTAGACATAAATGATTTCAGGAAATTTAATCAAGAATTTTACAGGCAATAATCAATAAACAAATGTCAAATCTAAAACAAATAATAAAAGAAAGTTACACAACATTATCAGCATAAAACCAAATATTTTATCAATGCAGTTTACAAAATAATTGTTAAAAAGTCACTGTACCTTTCACTAGAGACACAATAGAGAGTGTGTTGGAAGTTCTAACTACAAAATGCTTTCCTGAGTGTTTTGCCAATACCAATACCCAAACCATCATAAACACTTGTAAATTCAAAGTAATAAAAGTTTTGCAAACCCTTAGTTGGGACAAGGGGTGACCTAAAACCAAATACCACCTAGGGAAAAAACCAACAACTGATGAAGATCTTCTCCGGGAAAACCCTTGCATCAGCAGGACAGAATTTTCCCCAAACTTAAGATCTTTATTTTTGGTCTGTTCTACTGATATGGGACCGAGATCATAATTTCAATCGTGCTGAGACCTTTACAATGATATCAAACATGTAACGGTAACATTTATACATTCCTAAAATGTAATTATTACAGTATGCAAGTATAGTAGTTTGAATTCCGGAAACTTCTAAGTCACCTTTCCATGACCCAACTATATCCCCAGGAGGAAAAGAGGGAGCTCAAGGATGGGTGAGAGGGCAGCTGAACAAATGTCTTTCTCTCCTCAGATTAAAGAGATCCTCTCCTCAGTTTAAAAAGTTTATTGTTTTTTTGCATGGCAGTTCTCGGGGTCTAGCCTCATGAAGTTGCATGGCAGTTCTCAGGGACTTAATCCACCTTTTAATACCACCACCACTATCATGTCGCAATTAAAGAAACCATCGATACTATACAAAAATGCAATATAACAACACGTGACATAATAGAGAGAGAGGCATTTCGCATATGGAGGGTGAATACCATTTTACTAAAGCAAAAAACCCAGTTAAGACAACTCCTAACCTCTACTCTTCCATGGCAACTGTGCACCTACATCATCTCAAATCAAATCAAATGGTGTGGTTTAAAGTTTCCATTAAGTGTCCGTGTGTGGTATGGTGTGGTGTAAAGTGTCCATAAAGTGTCCGTGTGCGGTATGGTGTGGTGTAAAGTGTCCATAAAATGTCCGTGTGCGGAATAGTGTGGTGTAAATTTTCTGTGTGCGGTATTGTGTGGTATAAAATATAAAGTGCACTGTGCTGTGCGAGCCCAGAGTTTAAAGTGTCGTGGTGCAAAAGGTGAGATATGTGCAGAGAAGAAGTGTGATGATGGAGAGAGTGGGCCAGTTTTTAGATCCTGGGTGTTTCCTGGTTTAAACTCTAAATGACCTGCGGAAAGACGCTCCTCCTCATTCTCTCTGTGTTCACTTTCAGAGAGCGGAAGCGTTTCCCTGACCGCAACAGAGAAAAGAGTCCATTGTTGGGATGGCTGAGGTCCTTCATAATCTTCCTGGCTCTGGTCCTGCACTGCGTGCTGTAGATGTCCTGCAGGTTAGAGAGCTCGGTGTGGATGGTACGTTCAGCTGAACGCACCACCCTCTGAAGGGCTCGTCTGTCCTGCTTGGTGCTGTTCCCGAACCAGGAAGTGATGCTACCCATCAGAACGCTCTCAATGGTGCAGGTGTAGAAAGTCTTTAGCACCTGAGAGGGAAGTTTAAAGTCCCTTAAGCGTCTCAGATGGTACAGACGCTGCCAGGCCTTCATCACCAGGGTGTTGGTGTGACAGGACTAAGACAGGTCCTGTGTGATGTGAACACCTAGGTACCGGAAACTGTCCACTCTCTCCACTGGGGTCCCGCTGATGTTTAGCGGTTGGTATGACCGCTCCTGCTTCGTGCTGAAGTCCACAATCAACTCCTTAGTCTTGCTGACGTTCAGGAGTAGGTTGTTCTCCTGGCACCATCTCTCCAGGTTTTTAACCTCCTGTAGGCCGTCTCGTTGTTGTTGGAGGAGATCAGGCCCACCACAACGGTGTCGTCAGCAAATTTGATGATGGTGGTGGAGTTGGAAGTGGCCACACAGTCATATGTGTACAGTGAGTACAGCAGGGGGCTCAGAACACAACCCTGGGGAGCTCCAGTGCTGAGGGTGAGGGTGGATGAGGTGTGTTTTCCCACCCGTACGGCTTGTGGTCTGTCTGTCAGGAAGTTAGAGATCCATTGGCACAGCGGCAGGAGTCCCAGGACCTCCATCTTAGAGGTGAGTGTGGGGGGAATTACGGTGTTAAATGCAAAAATGTAGTACACAAACAGCATCTTTGTATAATTCCCATTTCTTTGGTCCAGGTGGCTCGTCGTGGTGTGGATTAGATGAGCAATGGCATCCTCAGTAGAACGGCTCTGACGGTACGTGAACTGTAGTGGGCCCAGTGGGTCTGGTTGTGATGCAGTGATGAAGTCTCTGACCAGTCTCTCAAAGCACTTCATCACTAATGAGGTCAAGGCTACAGGGCGATAGTTGTTAAGGCAGGCGGGCTGGGGTTTCTTCGGGACAGGAACAATGTGGACTGTTTGAAACATGAGGGGACAACAGACTATTCCTATATAGACTATAGTGAGAGGTTGAATATATCAGTGAACACCAGTGCTAGCTGGTCAGCGCAGGCCGAATGCCATCTGGTCCTTCTGCCTTCCTGGTATTCATTCTCTTGAATGCCCTCCTCATGTCATGCTCCGAGATGGTGAACGTGTTTACCTCTCCGGCTCTCTCGGCGTGCACACTGGTTGTGCCGCTAGCGCTGCTAGCGTGGTTAGCTGCAGCCTCGAAACGAGCGTAAAAGGTGTTTAGCTCGTCTGCCAGAGAAGCGTCCGCATTCACCATTCTAAAAGATGGTGTTGTATAGTCTGTGATTGTTCTTAGTCCCTGCCACAGGCTCCTAGAGCCACCATGTTGGAACTGTGACTCTAGTTTCCTCCCATAGCACCGCTTTGCATCCTTCACCGCTCTGCGAACACTGTAAGATGCAGCCTTGTACTCATCCATGTCCCCAATGGCGAGCCCCGTGTTGTAGGCAGCAGAGCGGGATCTCAGAGCGTCGCGGATAGTTTTATCCACCCACGGCTTCTGGTTGGGAAACGTTCTAATAGTGTTTTTTTTGCAACGTATCATCCCCTAGTTTCCCGATGAATCTCACAACCGCTTCCGATAAACATGTTGACATCATCAGAGCTGCGCCTGAACATGTCCCAGTCTGCGTCATCCAAAGCGTCCTGCAGAGCGGCCACTGATTGGTCAGTCCAGAGCACAACCTTCCTCTGAACCGGAGCTTCCTGTTTCAGCCTTTGTTTGTAAACAGGCATGAGGAAGATGGCGGCATGGTTCGATTTCCCAAACGGTGGACGTGACTGTGCCTTGTAGCTGTTCTTGAATGTTGTGTAACAGTGGTCCAGTGTCCTTTCCCCCCTGGTGGGGCAGGTGATGTGCTGATGAAAGTTTGGTAGTGCGCGCTTGAGGTTGGCACTGTTGAAATCTCCTACCACAATGAGCGCAGCGTCCCGATGCTGTGTTTGGTGAAGAGCTAGTGTCTCATGTAAATCCCATACTGCACTGTCCGTGTCCGCTTGAGGAATATAAACGGCACTGACTATGACCGAGCTAAAATCCCGAGGTAGATAGAAGGGCCAACATTTGATGGTCAGTAGTTCCAGATTTGGTGTGCAGGAGCGTGAAAGAGGAACGATGCTCGTGCTGTCGCACCAGTGGTTGTTCACCATCACACTCCACCTCCTCTTGACTTCCCCAACTCCAGTGTTCTGTCCATGCAGTAAACCGAGAAAAACTCGGCCAGCTGGATGGCGTGGTCCGGTACCGCTGGGTTCAGCCATGTCTCGGTGAAGCAGAAAAGGTTGCAGTCCCGAATGTCCCTCTGAAAATTGACCCTTGCCCTGAGGTCATCAAGCTTGTTTTTCAGTGACTGGACGTTGGCTAACAGGATACTAGGTAAGGGAGCGCGGGGTGCGCGTGCCCTCAGCCTGTTCCTGACGCCGGCTCGTTTCCCTCGCGGGCGCCGGTACGGGTTGCGTCCTTTGTTCTCCCTCAGGATCTCGCTCGGCCAGCATGGGTCTGTCATACCTAATGATGTCCATCTTGTGTAGATGGAATTGTAATTAAATAAAAGTATAAAATAAACAAAAAAAGAGAAAACGTAGCCAGAGCAGTCGTGACGGCAGCCGACCTCACCGGCACCATCTTGGATCTGGAGCAGTTCAGAATTAATATTTGTCTAATAACATGACAAAAACATTAAAAAGTAAATGAAATACAACCTACTCACCAGAGATGCATACTCATAATTTGCACCACTCCTCAGAGGCTGTAAGCCAGTGGTACAGCTCGTATTGACTGGTCTGGAAGTGGAGAGCAAACACTTTCCTGGGCTGATACAAGCTCATGGTTGGCCGACCTCTCCTCATGATGTCTAGCTTTTCTTGAAAATTTATTTTTAAGTATGTCTGCGACCAAATCAATTTCTTTTCCTGCATAGGTTTAAAATGTCTAACTTAGATGTATTAACACGTGTATTGCCAGTCGAACATGGCTGTAACAGTTTACTTATGACCAACCAATCAGAGGATGGAAAAATGCTGACGCTACTCTGAGCCAGCTAGCTGGCCCTGTGAGGCGAATATAAAATCTGATTGGTTAAAGAAAAGGAAGCAGTGCAGCCAAGAGAAACGCTACGAAATGAAGAGAATAAACTGTTGGGAATGAATTAATACAATTTCATGGAACAAATATGAGAATTTAGGTTGTAAATGTAGCTCGGGGCTTCTGATAGTGTTTACATGGCAAAAACCTTATTATATCCGATTTGAAGAAGCATCAATCCACCATCAACTGGCCATTTACAGGAGCTCCTTGAAAGATTTCTGATAGGTAGCCCATAAGGTTAGTCAGAAGAGTAGCCCAAGAGCCAAGAGCCACTTGAAAAGAGTGTTTATGCAGCAGTATAAGCATAAATAAAAGGCAGACACGAGAGTGTAACTCAGCAACTTTTATCTGCAACAGAGCAGTCCAACTAGCCTCAAAACCAACAACAAGGCATGAGCAATCAACCGTCGATCGCATGATCCATTACATCCTGTAACATCCCCCTTTACAAATAAGAACAAATGGAATCCCCTTTTTTACACTAAATAAGAACAAATACTATATGACTTTGGGCTTTGCTTTAAGTAAACTGCCACAATAACATTTATAACATTAAATATCCAGCCTTTTACGTGGCTTGGACAATCGCCAGCTCTAGTATACGTGTGTCCATCTGATGGTGAGAGTTTGACAAGGTCAGGTGAAGCCTGTGGCGAAGGCTTCACAAGAGATGAATCAGCAAGGGCTCCTGTAACGCTACTCTCCGGCATAAGAGGCATCTCGGGTTCACTTGTGTCCGATGCTTGTGTGGCGGTTGACTCTGCCACTCTCAAGTGCACTCTGTTTCGTCTATATAAGGATCCATCCACATTAACAAGATAAGATCGTGGTGCTACTTTCTGAAGGCAGGTGCCGACCTTCCAGAGTGCAGGGTTTTTCTGTGGAAGGGGCTTCATCGTATCTTCTCACCAATGTTCAGCTCTGGCAGATCACAAGCTGACCTGTCATAATAGGATTTTGCCTGCTGCTTTCGGTGTTGAAGCCTCTCAACAACCCCCGTGACCACAGATGGCTCCAGAAGCTTGTTTGTTACTGGAAGAGACGTTTTCAGTCTCCGCGACATCAACCTTTGTGCAGGGCTACTGTCCATATTTTCAGTTGGGGTGTTTCTCCAATGAAGTATTGCTTTCCAAGGGTCAGTTCTGTCGTGCATGGCTTTGCGCAGAAGGTTTTTTGCAATCTTGACGGCTGACTCAGCCTTTCCATTTGATTTAGGATGTCTTGGTGAAGAAGTGACATGCTCAAATTCCCAGTTGGAGGCGGCGCTTAAACAGAGCACCGAACTGAGGGCCATTATCTGTGATAACTCTATCTGGCTGACCATGTCGAGCAAACTGAGCCTTGCAGCGCTTGATGACTGTCTCTGCAGATAGGTCAGGAAGCAGTTCAATCTCCCAAAAGTCTGAGAAATGGTCCACAATTATAAGATAGTCCTTTTGTCTGTGACTGAATAAGTCCATGCTGACAATCTGCCATGGCCTGCTGGGGATGTCGTGAGATAGCATGGTTTCCTTCTGTTGGTTGTGTGCAAATTCATTGCAAGTTGAACAGTTACTCACAAAGTCTTTGATTTCTGCTTGCATACTAGGCCAATACAGTGTGTCACGGGCCTGACGATAACATGCGTCGCCTCCTATATGGCTTGAATGTATGCGTTTGAGCATCTCTGGACGTAGTGATTTGGGAATGATGACTTTCTGACCTCGGTACAAAATACCATCTTGCGCACTTATCTCATCTCTATAAGGCCAGTATTCTCGGATGATGTGTGTTGTCCTTTCTTTCTCATCAGGCCAGCCTGCCAGGACAATGGTTTTGAGGGCCTGTAACGCTTCATCCCTTTCAGTATGCTCCCTGATTGTCCTCAACCGCTGGTCCGTCACATTCAAGTATTCTGCTTGGTTGATGAGTTGTACCTTTTCCTGCTCTTTTTGCAAATGACATATGGCATGCCTCTGGTAAATGGCTCCCTTGCCTGTACAGTCAGCAGCTGCTCTGCTCAACATGTCACTGATGAACATTTTAGGCCCTGGCTTGTAGACAACTTTGAGACTGTAGTTTTGAAGTGTCATGAGCATGCTTTGAAGCCGCTTGGGTGCGCTGAGAAGTGGTTTGCTGAATATAGTGATCAGGGGTTTGTGGTCTGTCTCTGCTGTGACCAACTCTCGTCCGTACAGGTAATGGTGAAACCTTTGACAAGCGAAGACAATGCTGAGACACTCTTTTTCGATTTGTGCGTAATTTTTTTCAGTGGGAGTCAGTGCTCTTGAAGCAAAGGCGCAGGCTGTCCTTCTTGCATAAGGCAGCACCCAAGACCGCTTTGGCTGGAATCACTTTGTACTGTGACAGGCTTGGCAACATCGTAATAGCGTAGCACAGGCATCGATGTGGCCATGGCTTTCAGCTTGCAGACTGAATCTTCATGTTTGGGTAGCCAGTGCCATGGGGTGTCTTTGTCGAGCAAACGCCGCAGTGGCTCGCAAACAGTAGACAAGTGGGGCATGAATTTGGCTAAATAATTAGCAAAGCCAATGAGACGCTGTACACCTTTAGCATCTGTAGGGTAGGGCATGTCCATGATGGCCCTCACCTTTTCTGGGTCAGGCTTCAAGCCCATGGATGAAAGAATATGACCATGGAACTTCACCTTGTTTACTTTAAATTGCAACCTTTTTAAGCTAAGCCGTAGCTTGACCTCCCTGCAACGCTCCAACAGGGCCTGCAGCTTGTGATCATGATCATTTTCAGCTTGCTGGTCCGTGTCACCGCAACCAACAACAAGAATATCATCTGCGATGGGCTCAATGCCCTTTAGACCTGCTAAGAGTTCATGCTGTTTCCGTTGATAGACCTCAGGTGCCACTGAGACACCAAATGGTAGTTTTAGCCACCTTTTCCTGCCCCATGGGGTCCAGAATGTGGTCATGAAGCTGCTCTCTTGGTCGAGCTTGCACTGTAAGAATGCATGTTTGGCATCAACCAACGTGAAGATCCTTGCTTTAGGCAATTTGTATAAAACATCCTCCAGGGTTGGCATGATATAATGAGAGCGTTTTAGAGCTTTGTTTAGAAACTTTGGGTCTAAGCAAATTCTCAGCTTGTCTGGTTGTTTTACTATCACCATGTTGCTGATCCAATCTGTTGGCTCTGTAACATCTGTAATATGACCCTCGGCCTGATATGCGTCCAGTTGGGCTTTTACTGTTGCTTTCATAGCAATTGGAACATTTCTTGGGGCACACTGTATCGGTGTAACACTGGGATCCAGCTCAAAATGGACCTCACCAGGCAGTGATTCCACAGGCAAGTTGAACACATCACTGTATTTATCAATTAACTGTTCCTTAGTCAGAGGCTCAGACCGTTCATATCCAATTTTGAGCACGTCATCTGGTATTGTGATCTGCATCAGGCCTAGCTGTTCACAAGTTGAGCCTGAGAGAAGTGGATTTTGACTTGATTCTACTATCTCAAAAGACAGCTGATATTTCTCTCCTTTGACCACACATTCTGTATCAAAAACGCCCATGGAGTCCAGCGACTCGCCTGAGTACAGCCGTAGTTTGGCGCTACTAGGGCGGAGTGGTGTGTGTGAGCCACCTTTACTTTGTCCTTGTAGCTCATCACATTGCATGTTGCTCCTGAATCTAACTGACAACGCAGTGACTTGCCATGTAATTGCAGAGAAACAAACCATTTCTTTCCTTTCATGTGCACCATGCTAATGGACTCAACTACGTAAATATCATCATCACTGTCCCCAACCGGCTCCTTAGAATGTTCAATGCAGTGAAGCTTCCCCTCCGTAGATCTGCTTTTACTCTTAAGGCATACTTTAGCAAAGTGATTGTCAGTTCCACAAAGTCTACATGTTTTGCCATATGCTGGACAGTAATCCCGGCCTCTTGAATGCACATTACCACAGTATCGGCATGTCTTGCTTGTGTCCAAGAGTCTTGGCGAATTACTCTGCATCCGCTGATTAGGCCTGAATGGTTTTCTAGCAACAGTGTGAACAGTTTCGGCTACAGTAGGCATGCATGCTGCATCCATCGCTCTCATATGCATAGCGGTCTGTTCAGCTGTGCGACACATCTCAATGGCTGTGAGCAGCGTTAAATTTTTTTCACTTAACAACCTGCGTCTGGTTCCTTCATTTATAATGCCCAGTACAATTTTGTCACGAATCATTTCATCCTTTAATCCACCATAATCACAAGTTGTTGCTTTTTCTCTCTATCTGGTCACAAAATTTTCTATGGATTCCCCTTCCTCCTGTTTACAACAGCCGAACACATACCTCTCATAAATGACATTTCTGGCAGGTTTGAAGTATGCTTCCAATGCATCTAGGATGGTTTTAATGTCTCTTTGTTGTTCATCTGTGAGATTCAGATTGTGCCGGTAAACATGTCTGCATTCAGATCCCATCACGCTTCTCAATGTAGCAGCTTGTACTTCCCTGGTCTTTTCAGCCAGGCCAGTGACCAGCGCATAATCCTCGAACTCGGCTCTGAATAAGTCCCAGTTAGCGCTCCAGTCTCCGTTCATGTTCATCGGTAATGGCGGAGGTATATTAGCCGGTACGCCGCTCGGCGGGCGAAGCGCGACCGCAGCATTATTAGCGTCCATAATCGCTAAACTTCTTAGATCGGAATTAGCAAACACAGCGTCAACTTAAGAAAACGCGCTAGGCATCTTCTGACACCATGTTTATGCAGCAGTATAAGCATAAATAAAAGGCAGACACGAGAGTGTAACTCAGCAACTTTTATCTGCAACAGAGCAGTCCAACTAGCCTCAAAACCAACAACAAGGCATGAGCAATCAACCGTCGATCGCATGATCCATTACGTCCTGTAACAAAGAGCTCCAGGAAGACTTGGAGGCAGCATTGAGATGGGCATGTTTAAGCTTAATTAAACTTGCTTGTGTTTGCTACACAACATTTAGAACTTTATCATGATTTTTCTTTAATAATGAAGCCTTCTAGGGTGAGCGGGCTTGGAAGTCGTGGCAGTGGAGCCGATTGTTTTGTCCATAACAACTATACTTGTAGCCTCCAAGTCTCTTTGAAGTTCCTTCTAAGTGGTTCTTGGCTTAAGACACAGTTAAGTGACTGTGTGTGTGGTGTTCAGTTCTTTGTGTTTAGAAGCCTGATGGCTTGAGGGAGAAAACTGTTACACAGTTTGGTTGTGAGTCTGGCCTGAATGCTTTCCTAATGTTAGGAGGTTGAAGAGTGTGTGTTAGAAATGTGTGGAGTCGTCCCCAATACTGTTGGCTTGCGAGTGCAAAGTGTGGTGTAAATGTCTTTTAAAGAGGTGTGTTAGGGTCTCGACATTTTTTGGGTTAGTTTTTACTTTGGCCACCAGATGCCACCACTGGGCCCTTATCCCCTACTCCCTAGCCCCTAACTGTTTAATGTTTCCCACCTGCTCTTTGTTAGTGTTGTCTACTAAAGTTGCCCCTTTTTTGCCTTAGTCTTTGTTGGTTCATTATATTTGTCATTATTTTGGTTGTGGTTGATTCGTCTTGATATTTGCATGAATCTGGATGTGTGGGTTTGTTCTGTTCTGAGTGCCTTTCTATTTTGTTTAAAATCTTTGTCTGCTGCTTTTCTCGCGTTTTCTCTAGTCTCCTGGCTTACTCTGTCTTCTATAGATTCTGGGTACTCCTGTCTTTGAGTCCTCTTCCCTTGTCTCCTGGCTATTCCATTTTCCCAAGTCTCTGGTCTTCTTGAAATTCTTTGTCAAGTTGTAATTACTTATTTGTATTTGTCTTGTGTTTATTATTTTGTTTTGGTAAACCCACTCTGCCTGTTATATTTTTGGGTCACTTTTCTTGAGCTGTTCCAACACCTCCCCGTGGCAGACTGCTAGAGTGTCTGTCACTCGCTCTATCGACCCAGGTTCGAACCTGATCTCGTACCTGAGAGAGATGATAGGGACTCCAATGATCTTCTCGGCTGTCCTCGTTATCCTCTGTAGGGTATTACAATCCGAAATTGTACAGTTCCCAAATGTACTGCTAAGGATGCTCTTGATGGCCCCTCTGTTGAACATGGTCAGGATGATGGAGGGAGATTAGAATTAGATTCAGCAGAGTGAACAGCAGTGGGCTGAGCGAACAGCATTGAGGGGCACCAGTGCTCAGTGTGGTGGTGTTCAGGGCAGGAGAAAGAGTGGGTAATGACAACATGTGATGCTGTGGTATGCTCTGGCCTCATCCCAATGGGGCATGGAGATGTAGCTTACAGCATGTTATGGTCTCATGCAGTGTTCCAAAACCAATGTGGTCTTTATACATATCTGTAGCAATTTTGAGGGCAAGGCTGGCCTGGTTATCATTTTACTGATAAGACTGAATGCACAGTCAGCAACATTGAACTGGTAAATTTTAGATCTCTTATGTCAAAAGCACTACATTAAACTCCTGATTATTAATAATTCCATTTATAATAGTGTTTAACAGAGACATGGATTAAACCAAACAAATATTTTGCATTAAATGATGCTAATCATCCTGGGCATAGTTATTTACTGTATAAGAGAGGAGGAGGTGGTGTCAGTTATTTATAATAGTAATCTTAGCAGCACACACAAATATATTTAAATATATGTATGTAGATTTCAAAAAGATATCTAGTCAGTCAAATCCATTAACTTTTATTTAGACCCCAGGGCCTTATTCTGATTTTTCTGTAGAATTTGTGGATTTTTTTCAAACCTACATACTTCTTTAAACAAATAATTTATTATTTATTTTGATTTTCAGGAAGACCTATGATTCTTTTTAAGTCCTTTTCCAGATTCAGGACACATAGTGGTGGACACACCCTTGATTTAATGCTAACGTTTGGATTAAATATGAAAAAAGTAGTCAAGAGTCTGAACTTATTTCAGACCATTGCTTTAATCTCATTTAAAATTTGCCTCAGTCCTAGTATATGTACTTCCCCACATTTCCCTGTTAAACATTAAAATTAACATCAACAAATATGTAAAAAAAAAAAAAAATGGATCACTGTCTGAACCCACAAAGCTTGACTGGACTACTGAATGTCTACATACAACATTTAACTACACTTTGAATAATGTAGCACAACTTAAAAAAAAAATATTTACAGAGAAAAAAAATGAGGAGCATACATATACTTTAAAATAGGCCATTTGGAAATTAGAACCTAAATGGCCTCAAACTTTGATCGTGAGTTATTGAAAAGCTCTTTGTACTTACAGTACAGACCAAAAGTTTGGACACACCTTCTCATTCAAAGAGTTTTCTTTATTTTCATGACTATGAAAATTGTAAAGTCACACTGAAGGCATCAAGGTCTATTTGACCAAGAAGGAGAGTGATGGGGTGCTGCGCCAGATGACCTGGCCTCCACAGTCACCGGACCTGAACCCAATCGAGATGGTTTAGGGGTGAGCTGGACCGCAGAATGAAGGCAAAAGGGCCAACAAGTGCCAAGCATCTCTCGGGGAACTCCTTCAAGACTGTTGGAAGACCATTTCAGGTGACTACCTCTTGAAGCTCATCAAGAGAATGCCAAGAGTGTGCAAAGCAGTAATCAAAGCAAAAGGTGGCTACTTTGAAGAACCTAGAATATGACATTTTTCAGTTGTTTCACACTTTTTTGTTATGTATATAATTCCATATATAATTCCACGTGTTAATTCATAGTTTTGATGCTTTCAGTGTGAATCTACAATTTTCATAGTCATGAAAATAAAGAAAACTCTTTGAATGAGAAGGTGTGTCCAAACTTTTGGTCTGTACTGTATATCAACATATTTCTCAACCTTCATAAAAGACCAGCATAATACTAGATTTGTATTCAGTACTGTTGCAAAATTAAATAAGGGATAGGGTGCTGGAAAATACCAGGATCTAGTACTGGACCTCTCTATCCATCGTCAATCAACTTTTTTTGCACTATTATGACACATTAAATCTGGACTGTCACTTAACTCTGGAATTGAACAGCATTTGTACTTCCAATATCTGCCATACTCATTCATGTATATATAGATATTTTCATATTTTCTATAGTCTTTTTGTTGTGAATTCTCTTCTGTTCAGCGGGAGTCGCACATGTGCAGCATCTCGAGTGTGGCTTCCCAGACAAGGGTGAACTGGGCATAGGCAGCAGTGCACAAATTGCGCAGTCAGGACGCAGTGGCACTCTTGATGCATTATAGGTGATGCCGTGTTAGAGCGCAGGATAAAGTTTGTAAAGCTGTAAGTGCTCCACTGTTCCTCTATAATCGTAAAGATTGTTAAAGGAGACTACTATGTGATATTCATTTGGCTACAGGATGTTAAATATATATAATTTGTATTTTAACTGTGGTTGATGCACCTGTTATATAGCCAGGTTAGCCGCTAGCATAGCTGCTCATTAGCATCGCTGCTCGGGCTAAACATGCTTCCAGTTTTTTCCATCGGCATGTGGCATTTGTGCAATGGTGTTCGGTAACTACTGTGATGGTTTATTTGTGATTTGTATTAAGCATCGATTTCTTAATAATTCAGTGCACTATGCAGTATGTTGTCTCAGCTACTTATTGAGAGTTAAGACTAATGCTTTCTGTTTGGTGTCTGTTGTACAAGTTGGCTAATGTTCGTTCTAGACGTCAGGTTTTGTGTTAAGCAGTTGTTTCTTTATTTCATTCCGAGAAACTACCTCACACACGACGCTGTGTGTAGTGTTATTTTTGTGCAATAAATGACTAAATTCTATCTGATGACTCCAACTCCCTGACCAGAGTTCTGCGGCGGTCAATAACACAATTACCAGTAACAGCGGGCAATCAGCAACAAGTGGTCCTTCGAGCAGGATTAATTGAATACCGCAGTGATGTCATCAGAGGAGCAAGCAGCCTCGGTCTCTCATGCTGAAGCACTAAATAGGCCCTCCAGGCAGCACTGCACACCCAAGCATCTTGAGTATTATCTTATTGACTGTAGCCACCGACGGGGCAGTTCCTCTCAGCCTGCAGTAGATGTGTCTGAGGATCAGCGAGGAGCTGCAGCAGC
Organism: Silurus meridionalis; assembly: GCF_014805685.1. Lineage (NCBI taxonomy): Eukaryota > Metazoa > Chordata > Actinopteri > Siluriformes > Siluridae > Silurus > Silurus meridionalis. Next base: position 13,631,733 of record NC_060888.1, read on the forward strand.
AGTGAGCATGACTAGTGAAATGCAAACATCTACCAGAGAGGATGGCCATCCAACTACAAGCCCTATGGACTTATGTAATTGGAATTGGATCTTGGAATTACGTAAGTCTATGTCTGATAAGGAAAGGGACAAGGTCGCTGACATGGCTGCGCTGCAGAGAAAGCTTAAGCACTACGAACACTACGAAGGCGGAATAAGCTGATGGAGCATATAACATCGTTTCTGAGGGAAGAAGGTGAGGAGGATCAAGGTGTAAATCTTGCCATGTCACCTACCTGATCACCTCCAGAAATGTCACTACGCTCGCCTTAATCATTAAGGCATTCTTCTACCCCACAATCACCAGGCAGTGAGCTGCATGCCAACCAAAATGTGTGTGCCACCCCAGTAGGGGCCAGAAAGCCTATGGTGGAGGACTCAAATCCTGACTTTGTACCTATACAGCCAGCCAGCACATTCCCCAGATATACACCGGTTTCGTCAGATAGTCTGCATTCTCTTTGGCCTGAACAGCAGCATGCTACAGGAAGAGGGACTGTACCGCTAATGCGTACCTGGCAGCAGGATGTTTCTGGAGCAGGATTTTAGTGCCAAGTGCACCAACTGCTGCATGCTCCAATACCAGCCTTTCAGCCCCTCATCGTGCCTTACATACATTCACCAGCTGCACTCTCTTTAAGGGCATGTTACAGCTCCAGTCCTAGCCACCCCTTGCATTCAGCCTTTCAGCCAGACCCTTAAACACCCAGGATATTCAAAGCCTCACCACCCTTTGCATGCTGCACCCCAGCCAAAGATTTCAGACTTTGTTAACGACAGTGAGAAGGAGTTTGCTAACCTCAAACTAACATTTGAGAACCTTATTGAACCTTATGCAGAGCTGGATGAGAAATATAAGTACCACAAGTTTTGCTGGAACATCTCAAACTACCTGAAGCCCAAATGATTGGCCAATCCTGTCGCCATCATCCATATCCCTACTCAGCAGCTATGCAGGCTCTCCGACTGCAATATGGCCAGCCCCATCAGTTGGCCAAAAGTAAGATTGCAGCAATCCTTACAGCACCAGAGGTGAAACCAAATGATGCATGCAGCTTTCAGGGTTTCATGCTTCATGTCCACCTCTTTCTTAAGAGATGGCTTCATAGAGTACCTCCAGCTACAAGGAAAGCTCAACTCCCTTAGCATAAATCCGTACAACCTACAGGACTTTGTTACTGGGCCTTGACGTGAAGCCATCCTGCAAATACTCTCTAGTAAGTTAGTACAACGCTACGAGAGAGAACGAGAGATCTATAAGCTCGAAGGAGAAGAGTGGAGCAAAACTTAGAGGCCATAGTACAGCATTGTATCATGGTGCAGCATTTCCAGAGGCCAAAGCCTCTTCCCTTCCACAGGTATTACATAAAAAGGCCATACCTAGGGTCAACTTCCTTTTCTGCGGTAGCAAAGAGCACTACATCACTCGATGCAGCAGTATTTAAGAGCAGTCAGGCGGACCTTAGTAAGTGGATTTCAGATGGTAAGCGCTGCTGAGTATGTACTCATTTACACACACCTGAGGCTTGCAATCTAAAAAAACCCTGCAGTGACTGTGGTGGGATTCACCTCAAGGTACTTCATGGTGTGGCTCAAAGTCACACAACCCATACATCAGCAGTTACCTCTGAGAGCCGTGTCTACCTCTTACCCTCTATTTTGTCAGGCAGAGTGCTTTTGAAAGTGCTACCAGTGCTGCTGCACCACAAATCAAAGACAGTGGAGACTTCAGCTGCATGGCGAATATGAGACTCTAGCCCTTTGCACTGTACGACCAGATACCACTTACCTTAGTGACCTTTGAAATCTCTCCAAGAGGTAACCTAGAGAAACGATATAAGGTCTTGGAAGCATTCACAGCCTCTGGTCAAGATCTAGTGGAACAATCATACCCAGTGCGGACACTTCAGAAGAAATATGCACATTTAAGGGGGGTCCCTCTACAGCCGTTTCGCAAGGTCCGTCCATTAGTGCTCATAGGTTCAGACCAAGTTCATCTCATCACTGCCAAAGCACCTGTTTGCCAAGGCACCAAAGGGGGACCAATAGCCATTCGTACAGCTCTTGACTGGGCTTTCCAGGGGGCTGTAGCAGCCCTTGGCATCGATAAATGAACAGAGAGTCTCTATACGGGTGTAGATCGTTTATTGGAACACGTCTTCAGTTCGTACTCTTTAACATGAAGCATCCATCGATCACCGTTCAACACCAATCACCACCGTGAAACTTAAATTAAAGAAAGAAAAATACACAAATATTCAAATGTAAACAAAGGACATTCACTCATTAAAAATCATAAACTTAACAGTGATAAGCTTTAAGCTATCAAAGCCAGATTCACATTAAAACAAAAACATACCTCGCTCCGCTTTACCAAGGGTGCAAAACATTACCAAACTTTGCTAAACTCCGACAATCCAGTACCAGTGTTCAAAAATGAAAACTTACAAAAATGTAATCCACGCTATTTCTCAAAATGCATGCAGAGACAAAAACTAACAGCTAACCAAAAAAAAGGCACATGCTGTGAACGTGCGCATCATCGAAAAATTCCTCCGATCAATCTGATCCCGAACACAGGTTCCAACTACACACACCTTGCACATTAACAACGGTTATAACAAATGAAAAAATCAAGGGCACTTACACTCCCACCAAATCATGTTATGATAAACAACAAACAGATAATCATGCATGATTTCTTCTTTATACAAAGTGGCTACATGTAAAGTAGGTTTCATATATATGAGGCAGATATCACCCTTGTGAAACGATTAAACTAACATGTCTGATGCAAGTGTACTTTAAGTTGACAACCAATTATTTACTTTCTATTAAAAGAACCAATCTTTGGATAGGTCGTTCAATGACTGAGGGCTTGGAATGATGGTAATTTTTCCCTGGCATCTTGCGCTCTGCAACTTGTACTTTCACTTGCCGGACTAAACCATCAATTCCTTCCGTGGTCTCAACCACTCTTCCAAGACGCCACTCGTTTCTAGGAAGTAAGTCTTCTTTGATGATGACTATGTCATCCACTTTCAAGTTGCACCGAGGTGTGTGCCATTTTTGTCTTAAGGAAACATTCAGCAGGTACTCTTTCTTCCAACGGCTCCAGAATTGTTCAACCAAGTATTGTACTCTGCCACCTTTTGCAGCATACATGTCCTCCTTAACAAACTTTCAGGAGGGGTAAGGCAGTCTTGGGTTTCATCAGGATAAGATGATTTGGAGTCAATGGCTCTAGTGACATGGGGTCATTGATTACATCGACATGCAATGGACGGCTGTTTATTATAGCCATTGCTTCGTAAAATAGTGTTCTGAGAGAGGCCTCATCTAGTCTTCCTTGACATTGTGCAATTGTAACATTCAACACACTTCGAATGGACCGAATCTGACGCTCCCAAATGCCACCTGCATGACTTGCAGAAGGAGCGTTGAAAACAAACTCACACTGCTTATCTGCCAGAAAAGTCTCCAATACCTTTGTGTCACATTGTTTAAGGGCTTCCTTGAGCTCATTCTTAGCTCCCACAAAATTTGAACCCTGATCACAGCGAAGTTGGCTAACAGCTCCTCTAAGGCTAACAAAGCACCTTAGAGCGTTTATGAGAGCATCTGTGGACATATCCTCAAGCATTTCAATATGGACTGCTCGAGAATACAAGCATGTGAAGATAAGTCCATATCTCTTGTGCTCCTTGCGACCCTTCTTAACCACAAAGGGGCCAAAGCAATCCATTCCACAAAATGTGAATGGGGCTGAGGCTTCACAGCGTTCTACAGGAAGTTCAGACATTCTTTGCTCTTGGCCGGTCTTCTTAATTTCCGACACCACACATTTGTGGATCAGCTTGGCAACTGATTTGCTTCCACCGATGGTCCAAAATCCGTTAGCTCTGAGCTCCATTAGGGTTTGAGTTCGTCCCTGATGATGGATTTGGTTATGGTAGTGAGATAGAATCAACTTAGTAATATGGCTATCTTTGGGCAGAATAATGGGATGTTTTAATTCTTGGCTGAGAGTTGACCCTTTCAGTCTTCCCCCAACACGAAGCAGTCCTTCATTCAGAATGGGATCAAGGCGGAAAAGAGGGCTTGACCTTGGAAGAGTTGCCTCCTTAAGGTCACCTTTAAGAATATTTAGTTCTTTAGGGAAGGCCTGTTGCTGGATGAGATTAATTATCACCTTAGCAGCTCTCTTGCGTTCCTCAACAGTGACAAATTCACTGTGCTGTTTTAGTTTGGACCCTAGTCTCTTAATTCTTGCAACAACTTTAACAACTGTTGTCCACTTGGAGAAACGACTCAATCGGCTTACAATATCTTCCACCGCACTGACCTGACTTAGAAATACTCGAATTGACTTAACCTCTGGACCTCCAACAAGCAACTCGGTAGAGGGCTTAGGTGGTGTGAGCACCTCTTGTTCCCATAGAAACTTGGGCCCTGATAACCAACTAACTGAAGAGATCTCTCCTGCCTCAAGACCTCTCGAGGCATGGTCAGCTGGGTTTTGTGCCGTGTCGACGTAATGCCATTGATTTGGGTCTGTACACTCTCTTATTAGCTGAACACGGTTTGCCACAAACACATTGAATCGCCGTGCTTCGTTGTTGATGTAAGCCAGCACGACCTGAGAGTCAGTCCAAAGTCATGAGGATGATAACACCTTGGTATATCAATTTCCTTTAATCCTTGGAGTCCATTTTTCCACTGCTCCCACCGTGAGCGCATGCACTCAGGAATTGGATCATCCCATTCAATGCCTCGGCGACACAGCTCCTGTAGGATACGTTTTCCCATTAAAGTGAAAGGAGCCACAAAACCAAGTGGATCGAACAGAGAGGCAATAACCGATAGGAGGCCACGGCGAGTTGAAGGGTGGTCCTTTGTATCTAGATTGAAAGTGAAGGAGTCACTTTCTATTAACCATTGGATGCCAAGCACATGTCTGTCTGGTATCACATCTAGATGGAGATTAAAGGAATCGGTGAACACTGCCCTTTCTGAGGGAGCTACACAAGAGAGGACGTCAATTTGATTTGAATTGAACTTGTGCAGATGTAGGCCTGCCACTTCGCACAATTGTTGTGTCTGGAGGATCAGGTCCTTAGCTTCCTGCACTGTTGAAACACTAGTTAATCCATCATCCACGTAAAAGTTTTTCTCTACAAACCCTGAGGCTAAAGGGTAGTTAGCCTTGTGTTGTCGCGCTAAATACTTAAGGCCAAAGTTGGCACACCCTGGGGAAGATGCAGCGCCAAAAAGGTGGACTGTCATCCTATACTCCTGAGGTTCAGTTTCCAACTGTCCGTCCTTCCACCAGAGAAATCTCAAGTAATTGCGACCTTCAGGAGAGACGTAGAACTGGTGGAACATCCTTTCGATGTCACATGTCACAGCTACTGCTTGCCTTCTAAAGCGACACAGGACTCCCACAAGTGAGTTAATAAGGTCTGGACCGTCAGTAGGGTGTCGTTTAGAGAGATTCCACAGAATTTAGCTGAGCAGTCAAAGACTACTCTTAGCTTATCTGGCTTCCTTGGGTGGTACACTCCATGATGTGGGATGTACCAAACAGTGTCGCCTTCGGATGCTGGAGGTGCTAGCTCTGCATCACCCCTTTTGATTATTTCATCCATGAAGGTCATGTAATGGTCATAATACTGTCTGTTAGCCTTTAACCTTTTCTTCAGGTGTTGCAGCCGAACAGTGGCTAGCCTTTTATTGTTCGGAAGTGAAGGTGGACTACTGCCTTTAAAAGGAAGTGGCATCTCATAATGTCCATTCTCCTTCTGTCTTATTTTGTCGCTTAGGAGTTGTATGAAACAGATGTCGTCTTGGGATGCATACTTTTCCTCATAACTCCTCTCATTAAAATCTGACTCTAAGATCTTCAGCACATCAGCAGCAGCTGGCACAGGTATCTCTTTCACAGCAATTCGATGAACAAAACTCTGTCTTCCCTGTCTATCTAAGAGAGGGTTAACTGTTCCTATAATGCTCCAGCCTAGTGCAGTTCTTTGAGCAAAAGGCTCGGTTTCATGACCTATGATGACCTCTAGGGGAGCTAGTGCTGATGGACAGTCATAGCCAATTAACAATCCTACATCGCAATCTTGCAATGAGGGTAACTTATTTTGCAGGTGTCTCAAATGAGACCACTGAAGTGCTGTGCTATTGGTGGGGATATGAGACCTATCTACTGGAATAAAATCTCGTGCATAAGCTTGCTGCAGTTTGACATGTGCATTGGTGTTCAGTCCCCGAACTTGTAAACCACTAACAGTTTTACTTGCTATGACTGAGTTGACAGCTGTCATAGTACTGAGCTTGAGTTGTACTGACTGCATGTTCACATTTAGTTCTGAGGCTAAGTCCTCCAAGATGAAGGTTGAATCACTTTGGGTGTCGAGAAGAGCATATGTGAGAATTTCTTTCTGAGGTTCTGATGTTGATGACACAAAAACAGGGACAATGCTAGAGGTAGCAGAAACGTTCCGTGTCAATACGCGGGTCATAACCTTGTGGGTTTCTTCACTTGCACCATGTCCTGAAGTTGTGGGATTTTTACTTGCAGTTTGCTCAGGTTTTACGTTTCTCTCTATGTGTAGACAGGTTGGATGACGTTTACCACATGTGCTGCAGGTGTGGCGCCTTTTACACTCTTTGGTTATGTGTCCCTTTCTTAGGCATCCAAAACAAAGATGATGCTCATAAATGAAGGCCTTTTTCTCATCTGCAGTCTTTGCTGCAAAGGTTGGACATCTTGCAACACCATGTGTTTCATCCTTGCAACTTAAGCAAGGTGGCTTTAGCTTTTCAGGTGACGCTGGTATAGGATTTCTTACGTGAGTGCTTGTGTTAAGTGCTTTGGCTCTCTTTGGCACCCTCTCATCTGTGGGTTTGGTGTTAATTAGGAAAGGAGAGGCTACTGAATTACATACTACACGAGCTTCCTTTTCCATGAACTTTGTGAAGTCTGCAAAACTTGGATATTCACCGAAATGATCTAATTTATCCACAACTATACGACTCCACCTGCGCACCACCCATTCAGGCAGTTTCTTAAGGAGCTTGTGATTTTCTTCACAGTCATTCAAAATCGCCAATCCTTTAACATAAGGTATAGCTGCAGCACATCCCTGTAGGAAATCAGTGAACTCTCTCAGTGCAATCAGGTCATTTGCTGCTATCTTTGGCCACTTCCCAAGTTTGTCTCGAAAGGCTCTTTGTACTATGAATGAACTTCCATACCGATCTTCAAGAACTGTCCAAGCACTCCTGTATGCTTCTTCCGAGTTTTGGTAGAAGAATCCCTCTACTGCTTTGCGTGCTTCACCTGCAAGATAACTCTTAAGATAGAGCAATTTTTCATTAGCAGGGAGCACCTTATGGCCAATGAGGGCATTAAAGGATGTCTTCCAATCCATAAACTCTAAAGGTTCGCCAGAGAATTTTGTTGGCTCTGGGACTGGTAGTCGGCTCAGAGTGAATGAGCTTGCAATTGCCTTGGCCAGATTGACCTCTTCCTGGGTTGCTGACATAGATGGTGATGCAGGACGTGGCAGGAATGGTATAGCTTGTGGGTCCAACGAGGATGGAGGTTCATTGGTTTGGTAATCAGACAGGAACTTAAGATCTGTTTCTCCCCCTTTAATGGCACCAAAATTATTGTATGCTCTTACACGAGCTGCTGCTACCTTTACTTCAACATCTGCTTGTAGCTGCTGTAACTTAGTTTTTTCCTGCTCAAGTTTTGATTTTGTTTCGGCTTCACCTTTCTTGATCTCTGCCAGCATTTGTGTTTCTTTGAGTTTCCATTCGCTCTCCAGTTGATCAACTCTTGCTTGTTGTGCATGTAGTAACTGCATAACCTTTGCTTGTTCTTGTTTGGCAGCCAGGTCTGCTTTAGCATCTGCATGTTTGTTGGAAGACCAGGAGGTGGCATTTGAGTGGTCTGACCTTAACTCTGAGATTACCGTTTCAGTATCTGTTTTCCCAAAGACAGACTCGTACTCATCCTTATTAAGTACCATTCTCACTTCTTCTTCTATGTTCTCTAGTCTTTTACTGACAAGATCACAGACACCTGCAGTCAAAGTGACACATGCATCCATTTTCTTAACAATGTTAGACGTAGTACTATGGTTGCGTTGAATGGCTTCGTAATGTTGTTTCACTGTGGCTTGTTTAGATCCCATGTCCCTTTGGCTTCCTTCAAGTTCTTCAGCTGAGCAGAAAGTTTTCAATCTTGTTCTAATCTCTTTTGCTGTCTGCTTCCAAAGATCATAGGCCTTGTGGAATGCCTTTTCATTTTTGGCTGCTTGCTGTTCATGCATCTCTTGGCCCTTCTCAGTTAGATTTCGTTCACGAGAACTGGATCTGAGTTGTTTTCCTTCGGAAGAACTGTCTGATTGGTCAACACACGACATCTTGTTGCTCTGTACTTTGCTTATACTATGAAACAAAGTGTATGTCGGAACTCTAATTTGAGAAGTGGTGACCTTAACGTATCCTTAAAACTATATATTACCACTCACATCAGACATTTACACATCAGGAAAACACAGAAGTAAGCAAGTAGGAACAACAGAAAATGTCAGAAATCAACACAGAAACAATGTAAAATCAGACAATTTGCTAAAATGGGTTTTTTAAGGCCTCATGAGATGACAATGACCTTGACTTACGGTAACTCGTTGTATACTCAACGTTGCAGCTCGCATCAGCATTAACGTGTGTTCTCCGAAGTCTCTGCAGCTGAGTGACCAAAACGATAGCGTGGTGGACAACAGGTTGTATACTGCTTACTGAATGGCACTGGCACGACGTGTAGCGACGACCTTTACTTTAGCCACGCGTAGCGTCGAGTTTCACTGTAGCAGCCCTTGGCATCGATAAATGAACAGAGAGTCTCTATACGGGTGTAGATCGTTTATTGGAACACGTCTTCAGTTCGTACTCTTTAACATGAAGCATCCATCGATCACCGTTCAACACCAATCACCACCGTGAAACTTAAATTAAAGAAAGAAAAATACACAAATATTCAAATGTAAACAAAGGACATTCACTCATTAAAAATCATAAACTTAACAGTGATAAGCTTTAAGCTATCAAAGCCAGATTCACATTAAAACAAAAACATACCTCGCTCCGCTTTACCAAGGGTGCAAAACATTACCAAACTTTGCTAAACTCCGACAATCCAGTACCAGTGTTCAAAAATGAAAACTTACAAAAATGTAATCCACGCTATTTCTCAAAATGCATGCAGAGACAAAAACTAACAGCTAACCAAAAAAAAGGCACATGCTGTGAACGTGCGCATCATCGAAAAATTCCTCCGATTAATCTGATCCCGAACACAGGTTCCGCCTACACACACACCTTGCACATTAACAACGGTTATAACAAATAAAAAAATCAAGGGCACTTACAGGGGCGGAAATGGATATCACAGACCATGCACCAGTGCAGCAGTGTTTCTTCAACTCTACTACACACCCAGATGATCTTCTTTACAGGAATGTGGAAAGATTATGGCAGCTGGATGTGCTGCCATTTCACAATGAGAAATTGGCTATCCGGTCTAGGCAAGACAAGGAGGCAATGCAGCTGCTGGAGTCCCGAATTTAGAGTTTTGAGTCACGGTAGATGGAATACAACGTTATGCCACCCCTCTTCTATTGAAACAGGGTGCACCGAAACCTGAAGGGTCTATGCACTACGTGCTTGCAAATCTGAGAAGTATAGAAAGAAGACTCCGTAAGGATCCTGAGAAGGCCTCAATCTACTCAGAAGAAATAACTAAACACATAAGGCAGGGTGTGTATTTAAACTTGACCAGAGGGAAGCAGCACAGCTGGCATGGTACTTGCCACATCACCTGGTGTGTCATAACAATAAGTTCTGATTGGTCTTCTGTCCCTGAATGATCAACTCCTGTCTGGTCCCACCCTTGGACCATAAATGTTAGGAGTATTTATAAGGTTCAGACAACATCCGGTTGCAGTGAGTTTAGACATCAAAGGCATGTTTCATCAGGTCCGTCTACTGCTTACAGATAGACCCTTTCTCTGTTTCATTTGGAGAGACCTGCAAAGTGAAAACACTCCAGACAGGTTCTGCCATTCGGCACAACGAGCAGTCCATGCTGTGTGATCTTGCAGCATCATGCATACAATTCGGAAGCCAAATATCCAGGTTTGCAACAGAGAGTGCATCAAAGCTTCTACGTGGATAATTGCATGACCAGGTTCCCTACGGCCTCCGCGGCCAAGCAGGCGGTGATTCATTTACGCAGCATGTTAGCAGAGGGAGGATTGGGTGGTAGCTCATCTTCCATCTGATGCACGGTCTTCTGCTACAGAGCAGTGGTTGTTGCAAACCCACAATGACCCGCTGGAGCCTGCATTAGGCCTCAGGTAGAACTGTGCAGCTGATACTCTCGGCTACCATTATCGGCCTATTAATCACAAAGCACTGACAATGAGAGCCGCCTATCAGGTGTTGGCATCCCAGTATGATTTACTGGGATTTATCCTACCATTTACCACCAGAGCAAAAGTAATCATTCAGCAGTTATGGGCTAAAAAGAGAGATTGGGACAATCCAGACCTACCGCCAAACCTTCGGACCGCCTGGACTAACTGGGAGAGTGAACTTGTACATCTCAGTATGGTATCCATTCCTCGCTGTTACTCACCAGCATGCCTAGCTGCAGTGGTGCAGCCCAGTTCTCTCCTTATGTTCTGTGATGCTTCAGAAAGGGCATATGGGGCAGTGGCATATTTGATGGTTAACCTGGACAGTGACACTCATGTCTCCTTTATAATGGCCAGATCTCAAGTTGCTCCTAAGAGGCAGCAGTCCATACCACGCTTGGAGCTTTGTGCTTCCTTAGCTGGGGCTCAACTAGCCAAAGTCAAGAAGAGTCAAGTCAAGAAGCTTTTATTGTCATTTCAACCATATATAGCTGATGCAGTATACAGTGAAATGAAACAACGTTTTTCCTGAACCCAGGTGCTACATAAAACAACATAAAACAACAGTCACAGAACAGAAGAACACAGGGCCAGGAACTAAGATCCTCGCCACATAAAGTGCATGTGTGCAACTGGTGCAAACAGTGCAAGAGACAACACAAGACAGTGCAAGACAACACAGGACAGTGTAGGACAATACACAATACACAAAATATAAAAATAAAAGCAGCAGTAGCTCCGCCAGTAAAACCTGTCGTGACAGGATAAGGTGCACAGTAGCAGAAATGTAAACAAATATAAACAGAATTTTGCAATTCTATAATAGTGTAAAAAATATGGTAGCAGCAATCAAGATAAAGTGATCAGTGACCAAGGGATTAACAGAATATTGTGCAAATAGAGCAAGTCCCGGAGATCAGCAACAAACGGCATGTAAAGTGGCGAGGGAGGAGCTGGCGCTCTCCATCGATCAGACAATCTTATGGACAGACTCTATGACTGTCTTGGAGTGGATTCAATCAGACTCCTGCCGGTACAAGGTGTTTGTGGGGACACGAGTCTCTGAGATACAGGAACTAACAGACCACAGGTCATGGAGATATGTTAATACACAGGATAACCCTGCAGATGACATAACAAGGGGTAAAACTCTCCAAGGACTGTCAGAACCCAGTTGAGCTGAGGCCCTTCATTTCTGAAGCAGGACCCAGTACACTGGCCTAAGAGACCAGAAGTCACCCATTCTAAAGTGGTGTCTGAACTGAAAGGCTCATCTTGTTACTAATTGCAGTAATGTTACACAAAGTTACATAATGGCAGTTGATGCTAACTCTAGTCGTCCAGATGCAACCCAATTCAGAACCTGGTGGTAATTGCTGAAGGCAAATCAACAGACCTGTCAGGGGCTGACCACATCCAGTGATGTACCTATGACTAGCAGGAAAGCTGAAGTTTTTCTGCTGAGATCATGCCAAGCTCAGAGCTTTCCAGAAGCAGGAGCAGCTTTGGAAGCCCAGAAACCTGTTCCCAGGCACAGTTGTCTGGTAAAACTTGCTCCTGACTGGGACTTGCTGATCAGGGTTGTGGGGAGACTACAGAGGCTGGCCAACTTAGAACTGGTACAAATTCACCCCATTGTGCTGGACCCTAAACAACCAACCACAAAGCTCCTTATTAAAGACTTTGATGAGCGGCTATTACATTCAGGTGCCGAGAAAGTCTTTGCTGAGATACAAAGACAGTATTGGATTCTCAAGGGACATCAGGCGATCAAGCATCATCAACTTACCTGTCTGGCCTGCCAGCGATAGAGAGCCCAACTGAAGGTCCTAAAAATGGCTGATTTGCCACCAGAATGCCTCCGACTGCTCTGTCCACCATTTTACTCAACAGGAGTGGACTGCTTCCGCCCATACCTGACTAAAATAGAAAGGTGTAATGAGAAGCGCTGGGGCCTTATCTTTAAGTGTTTCACGACAAGAGCAGTTCACATTGAGCTCCTGAATGCACTATATGTGGATGCCTTCCTTCTTGCACTCCATAGGTTTATAACCAGGAGGGGTCGACCAAAGGAGATCCGGTCAGACTGTGGCACCAACTTCTGTGGAGCAGAACGAGAATTACTGGAAGCCTTTTCTAGGATGGAGTCAGAACCCCAGAACCACCTCGCAGACTACCAAATCAGCTTCAGGTTCAACCCATCAGGTGCTCCACATTTTGGTGGTGTATGGGAATGGGAGGTCCGCTCAGTGAAGAGTGCTCTTCAGGTAGCTGTAGGTGGTCAGGCAGTGACTGAGGATGTTTTTTTTTACGGTTCTAGTGGAGGTGGAGGGGATCCTCAATTCAAAACCACTAGGATATGCCTCCACTGCTATATGCCTAAACATGCTACCAGTTTTTTTCCATCGGCATGTAACATTTGTGCAATGGTGTTCGGTAACTACTGTGATGGTTTATTTGTGATTTGTATTAAGCATCTATTTCTTAATAATTCAGTGCACTATGCAGTATGTTGTCTCAGCTACTTATTGATAGTTAAGACTATTGCTTCCTGTTTGGTGTCTGTTAAGCGGTTGTTTCTTTATTTCATTCCTAAAAACTACCTCGCACACATGACGCTGTGTGTAGTGTTATTCTTGTGCAATAAATGGCTAAATTTTATCTGATGACTCCAACTCCCTGACCAGAGTTCTGCGGTGGTCAATAACAATCACCAGTAACAGCGGGCAATCCGCAATACTTTATTTATTTACTTTATATTTTTATCCTCAAATTCTATTTCTTTTGTATGACTGTCCAACATTTAAGCATAAAAAGCATTTCACTGCATGTTGTACTCTGGATGTATGTGTATGTGACAAATAAAATTGATTTGATTTGCACCAGAGATGGAAAGAGTAATAAAATACTTTATTTAAGTAAAATTTCATTTATGTAATTGTATTTAAGTACAAGTAAAGGATTGTTGTTCTCCTTTCGGCTGCTCCTGTTAGGGGTCACCACAGCAGATCATCAGTCTCCTCACTACCCTCTACTTTACATCTGTTTCTTTCAAAACAAACCACCTGCATTCCCTCACCATATTCAAAAACCTCCTCCTTGGCCTCCTCCTCTTTTACTCCTTCCTGGCAGCTCCATCCTCAGCATTCTCCTACCGATATACCCCGTGTCACTCCTCTGCACATGTCCAAACCTTGTCGATCGCACCTCCCTCTCTTTGTCTCCAAAACATCCTACATGCACTGTCCCTTTAATACACTCATTTCTAATCCTGTCTATCCTCGTCACTCCCAATTAAAATTTCAGCATCTTCAGCTCTGCTACCTCCAGCTCCAACTCCTGTCTTTTTGTCTATTCCACTGTCTCTAAAGCATACAACATAGCAGGTGTCACCAAAATCATATAAAAGTTCCCTTTCACTCTTGCAGATACCCTTCTATTACATATCACTCCTTCCACTCTTTTCCACTCACTCCACCCTGCCTGCACACTTTTCTTCACTTCTCTAACACACTCTCCATTACTTTGCACTGTCGACCCCAGGTACATCCACCTTCATCACCTTTGCTCCCTGCAACTGCACAACTCCACTGCCCTCCCTCTTTTCCTGCTGTCTCTGTAGATGTCTTCCTCTTCTCCTTCTTCGGCCAACAGTAGCCCAATTTCAACCAGTACCCTGTTGGCTAACAATACCTGTGGCGGTCGTTGGTAACCCGGGCCTCGACCGATCCGTTATGAAATTCTGATTCGTGATCCACATATATGATTTGGCACATGTTTATGCTGGATGCCCTTCCTAAAGTAACCTTCCTTATTTATCGGGGCTTGGGACCAGCACTAAGAATGCACTGGCTTGTGCAACCCTAATAGCTACAGTACATGTAACAACAATCATTATCAATAATCATAACAATTATTGCATATACAGAAAGAGACAATAAATACATTTGAACAGTTTATTAAATGAAATGAAATTATGCATACTGTATACAGTAAAGGATTTGACACCATTGTATCGTCAACTGAAACACTGTCTGGATTATTATAAACTGAGTGAGTAATAAGTTTCACACAACAGCTCCAGAAAGAAATGCAGACATGGGCTTAAACAGTGACAAGTTCATTGGATTAGTGATATGAACTTAAGAACCAAATCAGTTAAGCAGCATAAATTCTGATCAATTTTATAGAGAAAGTCTTTCCAAACCTTTACACATCACTTTTTTTTAAAAGGAATTATCTTTTTGTGAACATTTCAACCTCTTATATCAAACAAAGACAAAACAACCAACAAACAAAACCTATCTTTTACAATGAGATAATGAGAAAAAAGAACAGTTTTACAGATTCAAGATATTGCTTAGAGAGACATCCAGGTATGGAGACCAGACTTGATGCAAAGCTTCAGTAGACATATGAGTAACACAAGTTAAGAATTCTATGGGAATCATTTGCTTAAAATTCTTGTGCCATCTTTTTAGAGCAGGGTGTCAATATTGCAATTATGAGAAAGCTAAAGGACATTACGAAGCCGTCTAATATTGTTACTAGAACTTCTACCTTTAGTGAACCGTTTCGTCCAATTATACAACCCCGATTCCAAAAGTTGGGACACAACTAATTGTGAATAAAAACAGAATGCAATGATGTGGAAGTTTCAAATTTCAATATTTTATTCAGACTAAAATATTGATGACATATCAAATGTTTAAACTATGAAAATGTATCATTTTAAGGAAAAATAAGTTAATTTGGCATCAACACATCTAAAAAAAAAAAGATGGGACAAGGCCATGTTTACCAATGTGTGGCATCCCCTCTTCTTTTTAAATCAGTCTGCAAACGTCTGGGGACTGAGGAGACAAGTTGCTCACGTTTAGAAATAGGAATGTTGTCCCCATTCTTGTCTAATACAGGCTTCTAGTTGCTCAAATGTCTTAGGTCTTCTTTGTCGCATCTTCCTCTTTATGATCCGCCAAATGTTTTCTATGGGTGAAAGATCTGGACTGCAGGCTGGCCATATCAGTACCTGGATCCTTCTTTTACGCAGCCATGATGTTGTAATTGATGCAGTATGTGCTCTGGCATTGTCATGTTGGAAAATGCAAGGTCTTCCCTGAAAGAGACGATGTCTGGATGGGAGCATATGTGGTTCTAGAACTTGGATATAACTTTCAGCATTGATGGTGCCGTTCCAGATGTGTATGCTGCCCATGCCACATGCCATATGATCAGAGATGCAGGCTTCTGAACTGAGCGCTGCTAACAACTTGGGTTGTCCTTATTCTCTTTAGTCCGGAAGACATGGCGTCCCAGTTTTCCCAAAAGAACGTTAAATTTTGATTCGTCTAACCACAGAACTGTTTTCTACTTTGCCACAGTCCATTTTAAATGAGCCTTGGCCCAGAGAAAACGCCTGCGGTTGTGGATCATGTTTAGATATGGCTTCTTTTTTGACCTATAGAGTTTTAGCCGGCAATGGCGAATGGCACAGTGGATTGTGTTCACTGACAATGTTTTCTGGAAGTATTCCTGATCCCTTGTTGTGATTTTTTTAATCCCTTTTTTAACACAAGCGATTATTGGCCTCTCTAAGTGACTGAGGCAAATTATTTATCATAAGAGAATGGTCATACATAGCTAATAAGGGCTCTATTAGCCTGTGTTCAAATTCTTTATAAACTTCGCTACCTAGGCCATTTGGACCAGGAGAATTACCGGCTTGTAACCTATTGTAAGAATTACAGACTGCCTCAACCCAGATTCCACCCCACGTTATATCAAATTAAGCTCATCCGCAAAACGGCTTAAATTTCACAAAAGTAGTAATGTAGTTTGACATAGAATTTCAGTTGTATCAATCCTATTCATGGTCTCAATCGAATCAGTCTGGGAGAGACAGCAAGCCATCAAGGACCATCTCTAACCAAAAGGTGTCTGAGACCATGATTATCATTTAAACAATACCCTATCCTGACCTGCTGGGGGGCCGGGCACCAGCAAAGGTGTAAACAACAGTGACCTCCGTCTCAATCACCCAGCCAGTTGTTCCCTCATGCATGTCCTACATCTAATTTACATTTAAAGGATAACTCCGGCCTACACTTCAAAAGGAAGAACAATATAAAACATCTGGGCAGAGTTTGCTCTGGGTTCTTTCTGACGTGATGAACCCAAAGTGCTTCATGTATTTTGTCACTGCTTTTGTCTTTTGAAATGGGTCATTTAAGACCTTCCTTTGTTCGTCAGATATACTAGGGATTGCTAATCTGTCAAAAAATCTTAGCAGTATCTTTTTCAGGAGAATATTTAGTTTAATATTTATTTTTTATTCATAATAGAGGAAATGAATTGTGGACTAAATTTATTCTTTACTAAGTATGATAAATACTTATTTCCGTTTTATTTGGAATAGAATAAGATATTGCTAGTCCTCTGATGTAGGCTTTACAAGTCTCTCATAACAAGGATGAATCGTTGATCGAATCTGAATTAATGAACAAAAAATACCTTGAAGTCAGAATTAAGAAATGAAAGAATCTTGTTAGCTTTATGCAATAATGTGCTGAGTCTCCAGTTCTCAGTAGTAGGAAACAACAATGTTGCTTATAGTACATCTGGAGACATATTGCAGAATTGCACTAGGAAATAAAAAAGATTTTCAATCCTAGAATATGACTTACAAGGAGACATTAGCATAGCCTAACTCTTCACACAGAGCAGATAACATTTTGTATTGCTTAGAAGGGAGTCCAATAAAGCAAACAATTAAAATCCCCCCTATAATCACTGTGCCAGATGCAATATCTAACAAATCGGAAAAAGCCTTAGTAAGAAGCTCAGGAGCAAATTTTGGCGGAAAAAATATATATTTAAAAGGGTTATCTCCTCTCTATTCAAAAACCCCCGAACAATAATATGCACAAACCTAAAATGTACATTTCTATTTACAAGGATAAGTACCCCATACTACTCGTGGTAATGGAAGAAAAATAAATGTGACGAATCCACTTATGTCTAAGATTAGAGTGCTCCCAGTCATTCATATGGGTCTCATGCAACAAGGCTAAATCAACCCCACTCTTTTCTTAGCCTTTCTTAGACCTTCCAGATTTTAAATTTACCAACAAACCCCTTACTTTCCATGTAGAAACTCTTAAATTGCAAATACATTTCAATGTATTAATGTATTTTAGAACACACAGTGGGACTCAAGAACCAAATATAACAAAATCTTAAGAAAATAATAACCAGTGTTGTGCCAGTTACTAAGAAATAGTAACTAGTTACAGTTACTAGTTACTCAAAATACTTAAAAGTAACTCAATTACTTTGTTGAATACTTACACCAAAAAGTAATGCATTACTGTTAAAAGTAACGTTTTAGTTACTTTTTTAAAGAACGTTTTTTAATGTTCCCATTAATGCCCTTTTATGCGTTATGGTCTACAAACACAAAACTGACTTAAACACTATTATTATTAATTTTTAAACACTATTTTATTTAAGTCAGACCAGCACAAATTGTTATTGATTTTGTTATTGAAATAAATAACAAAACAAGCTGAATAATATATTCAGAATCAAAACTAAAGTGGCTTCTGCATCATAAAAGCTGTTGTGTTGAGCTCTTAAAAATTTTAATTTCACAACTAAAGTATGAAAACTATCAACAATGTAGAAAATAACACCGGGTTAGCTTCTAGCTTTGTCGAGTTTCTGGAGGAGCTTCGACAGATTGGAGTTGCTGTTTATCGCAGTAGATACGACCTTCGAACCAGAAAGACACAGCTTACATTTGACTAAAAGGTTTTGTC
This sequence comes from Silurus meridionalis, assembly GCF_014805685.1. Classification (NCBI taxonomy): domain Eukaryota; kingdom Metazoa; phylum Chordata; class Actinopteri; order Siluriformes; family Siluridae; genus Silurus; species Silurus meridionalis. The sequence goes on from NC_060888.1 coordinate 13,650,085, forward strand.
TTTATGCTCAACTGAAGTGAAATAATGAGCATTTTTCCACTTTGAGAAACTTGTCTTGCTCTTGCCTTGACTCGCCATTACTGCCGCACATACCTGAATAAATGGAAACACGCCCACAGTGCATCTTCTTCGTGTTTACAGTGGTTCTCATCCACCAATCCTACAATGCGTCTCTGCTGTAAACAGGTTAGTCTGTAGGCCACACTTCAGCGAAAATCAATACATTTTATAAAAGTAAGTAAAAAGTAATGCGTTACAGTATTAGTTACTGTCAAAAGTAACTGCATTACAGTAACGCATTGATAATAACCATGATAAAAATAAAACTTTTCCTTATGGTAGAGGGAATTCAAGTACCAAAAAGACAGAACACTTTCAAAAGCAACTAACTCAAGAAGTAAACAAGTGTACCCACATCTTCCGTCCCGCTCAGCAAAATGTATGGGGAATAAATACTGGATGCAAATTGAAAGAAAGGAGGAAAGAAAACACGTTCAATCCCTCACTTCAGCGCTTATCAATGCACTGCAAGGCTTAGTTTATACAACAACGTTATTCAAGATTCATTCACAGGAGAACTGTCAATTGCAGCAAGTCGTACTTGTTCCTTTTAAGTAATACATTCTGAGACCACAGCAGGTGTGCCAAGAACCTTGGTGGGATTCCCATTCGTTACTCGCAGCTAAGATGGTATAACATTGCATTACAGGCTCTGATCTCCTGCAAGCGATGTTTAACTGAATTAAATTTCCTGCGCTTACGGCAGAGAAATCTTTATAGAAAGATACCTTACTGTTCGTAAAAGACTTTTTTTAATGCTAAAATTATAAATATTATGCAAACACCAGACTACCAAATTAATATACATCCAGAAAATGTTTATAAATAACCCTTTAGATAACAATAAAATATCAGATGAAATAAGATAAGAGCACATGCAGCTAGCAGTAAAGTATCTCTGAATGGTCTTTCTGTCTCATCTTGTGCAGCAGTAAAAGCCCTTGATGTGATTATTGTCTCTAGTCTTTATTTTTAAGTTCATATGAATAACATTACCAGGACAGGTTTCTTTTATCTTAGAAATATTGCTAAAATAAGAAATATGATGTTGTTACAAGATGCAGAAAAACTAGTTCATGTTTTTGAGATTGGGCTATTGCAATGTCTTACTGTCTGGATGTTCTAGTAAGTGCATAAGTAAGCTTCAGTTAGACCAGAATGCAACAGCAACAGTCCTTACCAGAACCAGAAAATATATAATCACATCAACCCTGTCTTATTCAATCTAAATTAGCTCTCATTTAAATCACACACTGATTATAAAATGCTACTGTTGAAATATAAGGCACTGAATGGTCTTACGCAAACTTTTGTTCTATTATTATCCACCATGTCTACTTTGATCAAAAGCTGCAGCCTATTTGTTGGTACCTCAAATAATGAAGACTACAGCAGGGGGCAGAGCCTTCTCTTACAAAGCCACACAGTTCTGGAACAGCCTTCCAATTAGTGTCCAGGACTCTGTCTCAGTGTTTAATCTGGGTTGAAAACATATTTGATTGGTCAGGTCTGGAAGGATAATGGATATAAAGTATTTTGGTAAACTAGGATGATTGGATGCTGTCTTCCCCCACTCATGCATTCACTCAGGTTTGCTGATGGTGGTGTTGCAGGCCGTCCCATATTCTAGAGATCCCTTATGTCTGTATTAAGCAACCCAAGAACTATGAGGGTGGATTTATACTGTAATTATTATAAGTAGTCTGCTAAAATGTCTTAGGATTACAGTTTCCTGAAACAGTTTTTGCTTTCAAGTATCTATCAGTAAACAGTCGTTATGTTGTCATGTGAAGAGATAACCTCAACAATAATGGAAATATAGTGAATGGACATTTAGTATCACCCAGATGAGATGGGTTCCCTTCTGAGTCTGATTAGTCTGATTGCAAAAGGTTTCTTCTTTCATACCATCTCAGAGACTTTTTCCTTGTCATTGTCACTGTTGACTTACCCATTAGTAATAAACTCTCAGGAAATAAACTTATAGGCACTAAACTTATAAGCATTAACATATAGATTCAAATTATATAACCTATTTATCTCTGTAAAGCTGCTTTAGGACAATGTCCATTATTAAAAACACTATTACAATAAAACTGTATTAAACTTAATTAAAGTGAAATACACACTCTTTTTGTTAATGGCTTTTTCCTCGGTACAGTCAACCCCCGATATTCCACGATTTGGAGCTAATGGTTCAAAAAAATTTAGGGGTTCTCATTTGGAACCTAGCTAACAGCAAGGTGCGGATTATTTTCAAATTCACTTGCATCCTCAGTGGGACCGAATGTTCAGGAATGTTCAACGTAAGGAATAACATTTTAAACTATGTATTTGGTCAAATACTGAACACTATTTTTTTTAGAAAGTGACAATGTCCAGATGAATTCACTAAGGTACCATTGGGGCTGCAGGAGTGCATCCAAAATTTGAAAATTTGGTATTAGAACGTAACCCCCGTGAGTTCCGGGGGACCACTGTACATCTTAATCAACTCCTCACATAGTTTTTTTCCTTTTAAAATAATGTCAGTGCACCATATTCTTTTCAATTTCCTGGTGTTCTCAAAGTTCTTGCCCTATTAAATTATTACATTAATTTCCCTATATCTAGAGTGGCTTAGGGATGAGCTGATACTGTTGTGCCAGCTGCCTGTTAAGGTTTTTCAATTCTGATTTGTAGTCATGTAGTATTGCCTTTCCATGGTATTCGTGTCTTCAACAATTTCTAAAGAATCCCTTGTGGGGTACTAATATCTGGATTGATTAATTGCCATTTTACCTTTTCACATATATAGCTGTTGGGTTGAGCATCTCTGCTATTCATGTTCCTGCCTTTTTACTGGCTCAACACCTGATTGATATCCCTTGTTGTCCATTACCCCTTTTGGCAGTAGCAGAGCCAGCAACAAAGGGATTTAAATCTAGGTCCTCCGAGGGATCTGAACCTGCATGAGATGTTGTGGTTTTGTGCAGGTGCGATGCTGAAGGCTAAAATGTGAGGTACCTGGCTTACCAAAACACTGGAATGATGATACTTATTGCTTGTTTATGGTGAGGTTGGCCTGTGTTTAAAGCAGCATGCATACAGTGCTCCTGTTTTGAGGACTATGGAGTTAAGAATCTTCAGTAGAGTTTATTAAAAAATACTCCACTGCTTTCACTGTAGTAGTCACTTTTATTATACCCTACTTTTCCATTATTGCCTCCTTCTCTTTTCTTTTCTTTTCTTTTCTTTTCTAATCTCTTAAAGGATTTAATTTCCTTCATTGTCTCTAGCATAAGTAGAAATCCTTCTAATTGGATTACATTGAAATTTGCAGATGTATAGCACTGCTTGCTTGCACTCCTTTGATGTTTGTTTTTACTAGGCCACCTGTTCATATAGATTGTAACTACAGGTTAGTTTTTCCAGTATTGAGGTTGGGATCCGGATGTCCAGGGCTATTTTCAGCACTTGTCTGAGGTCAGCTTTTTCCATTACAAACAGCAGGATTGAAGGACAGGAACACACCAGTAGGTAGTAACTAGCTTGGGAAGGCTCTTGCTGTTCACTAAAAGATTAATAATTCTGGAACTACACAACTATGAGAATTCTCATTCATATTTGCATGTATCATGAATTTGAACACTTGTAGATGTAAACCAAACATGAATTCCCAGCAGGCAGCAGAAAGAGGTATATTTGAAACAAAAAGAAATAATTCCTGAGTAAACCGAGTTACATTTTCCCCCTAAAGCCTCTATTTGATTTGTTATGCAGTGCAGACACACAACAATGATTCAGTACAGGAGTGTATATATCCTTATATATATATATATATATATATATATATATATATATATATATATATATATATATATATATATATATATAAAATCATTATATATATCAGCCCAAAGTAAATACATATTGGTTAACTGTAATTTAAACAGCAGCCCTTTAACAATGTACTTACAGGCCCCCAAATAATCTTTCTCCCAATAGGGGGCCCTCTAATACAGTGTACACTTTACACTGTGTCTGGAGTTTTACACAAAAGGTAACATTTAAGTATTGTACATATTTTGTGTAGTTCAGGTCCTAGATGAATTGTAAATATTTACGATTCACTTTTCATGACTAATTAATGGTTGCCTTGAACTGCTAACATTTGTCTCCAAACAAGCTGCCAGAAAGACAGCTGCAGTTGCATATAATACTTTATTGAAGTTGGCAAAAAACCCTATGAAACATATTTGCTTAAACATAATTAATCTAGTTAATACTAGTTGGTAACATGACAAGTAGGAAACAGGAAGAAAAGGCAAAGATTACATAATCAGGAAAGTAGACCATATTAAAAACTGATACAGTATAAGTCATGGTACTTACTGTACAGTATGCATTATTTAAGTTGCAAGTTTAAAGTTTGTTTGATCAGTAATCTGGTAACTCTAAATGTAACACTAAATGAGATGGTTGGGTGGGTTTGGGTGTGGTTTCATTTGTAGCCTGCAGTCTGTTCTGAAGAGTTTACACTCAATCTAGCACAGACTTTACCACCGCTCTGAGCAGCATGAAATGAAAATGAGTGAATGTATGAAAGTATCACTTAACATAATGGCAAATAATTTAGGTAAATACAATATAATAATAACTTTTTACTTTGAAATTGTGAACTTGTTTACTTGTGATTTTTCCATGTGGCTATAGAAAATAAGAGAATCATATGACCATGTTATTACTGTTATTAATAATACATGTTATTATTAAATGTATGCTAAACTATATACTGTATAGTATATACTGAAGAAATATATTGGATACATTGAATGTTTAATATAATGTCATTGTACATGAACATTCTTAATATAAACAGACACACCATCCATTTAACTTTTTTTTACTTTTTACTTTTTACTTCAGGCCATCTTTTTTCTTATTTGTTCTCTTGCATTCCTCTTTTTTGCATCTAAAAAAGACGAAAGTCTCATTAACTGAAACAAAAAGAAATCTATTTAAAACAAAAAAAATCCATTTACAAAAAAACTTAAATCATGAAGAAACAACTCACTTGTACTGGTTCCATTCTCCCCAAGATGAGTTGCTTAATTCATCCTGTGCTCTTACACACACTGTTACCCCTTTTTTAAATGGCCACTGCTGCTCTTGTGTAAGGTCAACCTGAGCACAAACACATGACAAAACATGACATTAAAAAATTAAATAATAAATAAAAATTGACACAATGGACTAAGGTAAAACGGCTACATAAAAATACACAGGAAATGGATGAATATAATTTCTTTTGTGTTATGGTAACTGATTTAAGGCAATACCTTTGATGATCTGCGAATAGAGCAGTCACAACCCCTTTTCTTTTGGCAACGAATCTCTTTCACCTGAAATGTAAGGGGAAAGTAGGAGAATGGTGTGCTCCAGCTCTCTGGGTAATTAAGCTCCAGAATATTGTTCTTCTTATTGATATGTACCATGTCTGGCCTCACTACAGACAAAGACACACATGACTATGACCAAATTGCTCTCCTACAAATAACCATTTGCAGATGGTGTGTGAAAGTTTGTTACTGCTTTAATGACCATGCACTAGCAAAGTTATTTTATTTTACTACATACATACTGTACATACATTGCATACTATATGTATTTGTATAATGACACCAAAATTTAGTGTTGGTGGTGTTTGGAACTATGTGTTATAAAGGACAACTGACATATTAAACATTTATTTGCAAAGCAAATGTAAAACCGTTACCTATATCTGAGATTCGAAACTGCAGATAATAAGTCTCGATGACAAAGTTGCTTCTGAAATAAATAGTCAAATTGATGCGCTCAATCTCCTCAGCATAGGGACAGTATGCATGATCTTGGCATGTGATGCTGCCTGCACTGGAGTTCAGACTGCAGCTAATGTTTCCTGCAGTGTGAGAGCTGTAGTGGAAATAAATGTATGTAAATCACAGTGAACAGAATTCTGTATTCTCAGCTTGTCTGACCCATTCTGTTTCTATAAAATTTAAACGAAACAGCTGTGGTAAATGCTAATTGCAACTACAAATACATTAAAATTACACTGACAGTGAATGACTTTAGTGGCAAAAAGAACTTGCCGTGTTATTTTAATAAATTCAACTTTTCCAGCTCTTCTTTCATCCCACGTCCAGAAACATTGGAAAAAGCCACTGTAGTTGTTTGTTGAACAGTGGATATAACCTTGCCAAAAATAGAGTAAAAAGGTACATTGAATGTTATTTTATTTGGGAAATTGCCCATTTTATAATTTGCCTTTAATGATTTAATGATTTTACTGATCACATTACTGATTCATTCAAAAGGCACCCCTACATGCAGTGTCGTCCCACTTAATCAAAACAGTTCAGTAGTTACCCTATTCCAGTGCAATCATACAGATAATTCTGTGATATATGTACTATACCTTCCTCAGGTGTGCCTTTAATTATCTTCCTGTATCTCCATTGCACCAATACAAGAGTGTGGTTCAGGTATTTTTCCTCTTTGCTGTAACAGGTGTATGTGCCTCCCTGTCTCTCCTCCACTATCACAAAAATTTTATTTTCCTTGTGTGGGAGCTTATCTCTGCTGTCTCGCTTCCATATGATCTCCTGTCCCTCAAAAGACTCACCACACACTAGCGGAACAAGCACCTTACTGCCATATTTATCCATATCTTCATCCACCACCAGTTCTGGTGTGGAAAAAAAGGGGTAAGAAGAACATGGTAAGAAAATCTAAGAGCTAAAAAGATTCATTCATTCTGAATATCAATTAATACATATTTAAACATTTGCTTAACCGATTACTTTATCGATATTTATCGATATTTATCACATAATATATGTGATAAATATCATGTCAGTGCATACAAACCATTTTCTTTAAGGGTCCAATAACTTTCTGCCACTTTAATGGACCCTTCTACAGCATGTGGAAAAACAACCAAGACTCCAATCACAAGAAAAATCATCTGTTTAAACAAAATATGAGCCATTAAACATAGAGACTCCGAAAGCTACTCCAATCACATTTTGTGGAACAGTTATAATTAAGCTGCAATCCTTCAACATAATTTTTAAAAATAAAAAATAAAAAAGTTTTTTATTATATATATATATAAAATAATAAAAATAATAAAAATAATAAAAATAATAAAATACATTTATATATAAAACTTGCTAAGACTGTTTCATAAAACATATGTGTATCTTAATGAGTAACACATAAATAACACAACACATTTATATAACTAGCACAATCATTTTACAAAAGATATAACAAGTAGTTTAGACATTAAGAATCTTTTACTGAAGAGCAGAATTATGTTTGTACAGTATTGCATTAATGCTAGATATATTAAATAAGCATGCCTATACTTACCTCTTCTCTATAGTTTAAAAGATAAGAGCCAGTCATCTATGCATCGACTTTCTTTCTGTGTTACCTATAGAACTACAGAAGATTTTTAAGTGAATCATAAATGTCAGAAATTCAGAATTTCCCCACCCAGGAAAAGTCCAGGCCAAGCAGGGAACTAATGTGACTCCAAGGTTGTTCAAACAGAAGGATTGCTTTAGACAATATCACTGTTCTCACTTCCACTACAACTACACAATGCATGCCTTCCCAAGCTCATGGGGCCACCCCCCTGCTCTCACACTTGCATTTGTTTACATTAAACAAGAGAGCCTATTTGTGGGAAAAAAAATGTGATGACAGATAGTACATTTTTTGGGTCTCCCAAATTAAATCTAGAGCTAAATTTGATATATTGCTGTATATTTACCCGAAATAATTTCACAAGTGCATTTTTGGTGACAGAATGAGTAAAATAACATCTTATTTGTTTGATTTCTTAACCACTCTCAGTGAACACACTCGGGTGTTACAGTAATCACAGACCACTTGGATTTGAAGGGAGAATGATCTGGGAGCCATGTTAATAACAATCTTTTTGAATAAATATCTTTTATTGCCTTATGTATTACATATATCTTTGTAAAGTGGTGACAAGCAATGCAAGCTGACCCTTCACATTACACAGATAAGTAGGTGGAAGGAAGACACATTACTGATATATGACAAACACTCAAATGATACAGTAGTAAATAATACATCGGAATAGAATATATATAGACAAATATATATCTAGAAAAATATGTAATATGGAAAATACACAATGCCCAATTATGGTGGTTAGTCTGTATTAGTCTATACTTTATTTTATACGTCTTATGAAAAATTGAAGAAGACAAATAACAAACCCAGTACTGTAAACAAACCATAGAAAAAAATACATTTAATGTATTGTTTGAAGTAGAGGTAAATTGTGCCTTATTTATAAATTACATTTAAATAAGTTACATTTGAAACATTCTTTCTAACTTCTTCTGTTGGTAAGCAGGCCAGGGTGATTGTCCATAAAATGTGCCGGCTGTCATGTTGCTTTTACATTTCTTACTTGTTTCTATACCCACTCCACAGCCCAGCATTGAGACCGAACACCTTAAAACAAAAATTCAACACCTCCACATATAATTAGGAAGCTTTCTTTTTATTTTATTTTTTTACAGTGCCAAATTCCAAGTGTGTCAGCTTAATTTTCTAAGTAGTCATAGCACTACAAAAGGGGAATATCTAGAGGTATTTCCAAAATATAAACAGAAACTACACAAGTGAAATCCCAGATAAAAAGGTGAAATCAGAAATAAAAAAGTAGAACAAAAATAAAAATGAAAAAAAAAAAATAATAATTAGTCCAACAGTAATACCATACAAAACTGAGCCCTACATAAAACATCATTCAATATGAGTCATTCATTTGACACAAGAAGTCATTTCAAAATGAGGAAATGCTCAAAAAGCCAGCAGTTTTGTATTCAAAAATAAAACAGAGCTAATGTCAGCCATTAAAACGGTTCAATTGTTCAAAAGCACAGTCACTGAAAGATAATGTTAGAGGTGCAGCAACTGATAAATTACATTATTTTGTTGTATCAACAGATGTAATTGATTCACAGGTTGTTTTTATTAGAATAATATTAAAAAATGGCATAAAAAATGTTGAGTGTTACATGTTTCCTTTTAAAAGAACACACAGAGGATATTTAGTATATTCAAGGAGTTTTTGGCAAAAATATTGGATCTCACAAAATTGTTAATTGCCAAATGCAGGGTATACAAATTATTCCCTGGCTTCCTTAAATTTCACTGCATAATCCATGAACTTGTGCACAAACAAATGGCTGTATAATCCAGGAAAGATCTTTGCAAAGACACTTGTTTATATTGTACATTGAAGAAGCTGGTAGAATCTAATCTGATCTTGTGCTTCATACAAATGTCAGATAGCTGAAAAGAGGCATATTTTGGCATATTTCACCCAATGTAAAAGTGTTTATTTTTGTGCTTACACCATTCAGTGCAAATGATCATGCTGTGCTAAATGTATACTTTGCAAAAAAATGATTACTGAAAGAGTTTAAATTTTGGCTGTGTGTGTGTGTGTGTGTGTGTGTGTGTGTGTGTAACTGGAAACAAATTAATCTTCTGTCTGTTAATAGGAAGTACAAGAAAGTGGAGTTAATTAGTGCAGATGCCGTAAATTGTTCCTAAATTGGCCTGACAATATTAATGTACGCTTTTTATCTTTTGTTTTTAAACAATGTTAATATTGATGATCATTGATGATGATCAAAGATCTTAGATCATTTTTTATGTTGATGTTGTCACGATGGATGACCATCTTACAGTTTGTGTCTGCTGCTGCCAAATACATCTACTGACTAGCCAATAAAAATACAACATGCAATGCAGCATGGCACTAAAATGTAAATACCATAGGGATGAAAAAAGAGTAAAGAAATACAGCTGTTTGGGATTTCAATAAGGAAGAAATTCTTGTGTATTTTTGGCAAAAGAGGTCATAGCTGTTACTATGAATGTGTCAAGAACGATACTGCATGGAAGCAAATAGCAGAGCTATTGCAGCTCCCAGGTGAGAAGCAGGCTGTACAAGTACAGTTCTTTTTGTTAACCCTTTTATGTTATTTTTAAGTTTTCCTCACATTTGTAGAATTGATAACCCTTAAGCATCCTTTTGCTTTTAGTATGGGAAGCCGCTGTATCCCAAACTGCATAGGAGTGGGACAACAGTTTAAAAAAAATTTCACCAGAAATAGATATTAAGGCACCTCACGTTTCATGTTTTGTCTTATCATGCCTTCAGCACTCTAGAAGTGTACATGTTTTACATGATTCTTTTACTTGTCCAATATTTTTAATATTTCCTAATATTACTATTATTATTGTATTGAATGTATTAATAGTTAACAGCTTGACTATGTGTAGCATCTAATTATTTTCTAAATGTATAAGGGCACAGTGCTTTTTAGTTAAATGTTTTTTTTAATTAAATGTTTAATTAAACCTATTTATTTAAATAAACCTTGACCTATTATTAAGTAGACCTAATAACTAAAGAAATGTTTATGGCTTGCTAAACAGGTTCAACATGGCTATAACCAAAAGTTATCACACATAACATTTAATATAAGAGTTCTATTTTTTGTATTTCATCAATCTATATATTGTTATTCATCCAGCTACATTAAATATCACAGCCTGCTTCTAGCCTGCATCACAGCCAGTGTTAAAGATAACACTGTTCCATTATTTGACAGTCTTAATTACTTTTTTATTTTTTAACTTTCTTCTATATTAAGGTCATAATTATTCAAAATAGCGCAGGGTTTTCACAGTTTCATAAATGCCTCACAGTTTCTTACGTACAGTCTTGCCAAGACATAGACCCTGCTGGTGACATTATAGTGGCATTTTAATATATGCCAGTAGACCCAAGTGGAATGATGGCATTACTTTGCCAGCTTCCAAGGACGAGCTGGTGGTCTTCATCCTCTGTGTCTGCTGCCTGTCTACTGAGGTCAATGCCTGTAGTTGTGCACTGCTTCTCAGTCTAGGGGAATTGTAGTAAGAAAAACTCCCCGTTCCTTGGTAAACATGACACATCTAGCATTTGATACCTCGTAACTATAACACACTGCTTGTGTTTAAGATATTTGCATCATTATATGTTTGCAAAGCAGAAATGCCTTATCTGCAACAAATCTAAAGGGCATGACCTTGATGTCTACATGTCTGTGACTAGTACACGATGGGTTGGTGAAATATTTAAAAGGTTGCTGTCTATTGTTTCTTTTTAGGTCACAGTGCGCATTAACACCCCCATCTGACATTCTTTGATGTGTAGAAATATCTGCATAGAGAAAATGTAGTGAATGCCTACTAGAGCCTGCAGAAAGAATGTATCATTCCTAAAGGTGCTCCCTCTGTTGTTTGGTGGAAGGAAGTTGGTGTGCTTACTATTCAATGCACCAAGACAGTGGGGGAATTGCTATCTATTCTGAAAATCGCTGGCCATGATGGCTTATCCTCTGTTTTTGCTGACTCCAAAAAAATAAATGAAGACTGCATCAAAATACTTATTCGTTTTTTTTTTTTTCTTCACTATTATACGACACCTTAACTCTGGACTGTCACTTCAACTTTGAACTTGCACAGCACAGTGTCATTTTTTACCACGCCATACTGCACATGGACACTTTAAGGAAAATCACACTAGTAAAGTATTTTATTTTGTAGTTAATATCTGTCAATATCTGCCATATGCATCCATCCCCTTCTAGAATTCATGTATATACATGTATTTTTCTATACTTTATACTTTTTTATTTATTTACTTAATTTTTTATCCTTATATTCTATTTCTTATTTTCATGTTTAAATGTTGGACAGGCATATAAAGCATTTCACTGCTTGTTGTACTCTGTATGTATGTGTATGTGACAAATAAAATTTGAATTGAATTGAATTATTTTGGCTGCTCTCATTAGGGGTCGCCACAGTGGATCATCCGTCCCCATACCCCCCTGTCCTCTACGTCTGCCTCTTTCAAATCAACTGCCTGCATGTCTTCCCTCACCACATCCATAAACCTCCTCTTTGGTCTTCCTCTTTTCCTTCTCCCTGGACAGTCTCTGTCTGTCACTGATTGGACTTATCATTTGTATATTTAGATTTGACATATACAAGTTGGATCAGATGATTAAACTGAACAACAATTTAGAGGAAATTTAAAAATCCACTTTGATCATCCATCCAAAACAATGCACCAGTGACCATAATATTCTCTTTGCTAGAGTACAACATTTTGTTGGACTTACAGGAAAAGCTCTTTCCTGGTTTAGGTCTTATTTGCCTAAATAATATCAGTTTGTTGATGTGATTTTTCTACACTTGCTAAGGTAACATTTTGTGTAACATTTTGCAAGGACCTGTCTTATGCCCACTGCTGTTTTCTTTATATATGCTACAGTTGCTCTGGGTTATGCTAATGATATACCATTGAGCTACCATCATTATGCTGATGATACATAGATGTATGTTTCAACAAAGCCAGATGAGAGACGATAGATTCATGTTGACGAATGTGTGAAGGACATTAGACAGCAGATGCTTGTTAATTTCCTTTTGCTAAACTGGGATGGAAATTCTTTTCCTAGGAACATATGCAGTGGTAAATGTTTAGTCTTAGACTTTCTGTCTTATCATGTTCAATAGCATAATACCGTGGTGTGATTATTTACTATTCTTTCCTTTGACATTCATGTAGATAGTATTGCTAGGACAGCTTTTTTTAATTTCAGAAATATTGCAAAAATAAGAAATATGCCATTACATATTGCTGAAAAATCTAGTTAATTCTTTTGTTACATCTAGATTGGATTACTGAAATGCCTTTCTGTTTCAATGCTTTACTAAGTGCATAAATAAGTTCCAGTTGTGAATGCAGCAGCAAGAGCCCTTAACATAATAAGAAAATGTGTCCATATCACGCCTGTCTTATACACTTTACAAAATCCATAAAATCTTACATTGATTATAAGTATTACTTCTGCAAAAAAAAAAAAACCCTGACTGGTCTTGCACCGTGATACCTGACCAAACTACTGGTCGATTATGAGCCGCCTCGCCTACTTCAATTAAAAGGTGCAAGCTGTTTGTTGATAGTGAAAACTACAGCAGGGGCATGGCTTTCTCAAGGAGCAATTATAGAGGGATCCTGTTTAAATGGCTGTGTTATAGCCAATATATGCATGCCAGTATGAGTGATTTAATTTAAGGATAACATGCAGTTATCCCATAGATATGTCATTATGGCCTGTGTTGAATGCTGATTGGCCACCATTGCCCACTCACAGTGAGTATTTAAACAAAGACAGAAAACACTATTATGGCCTACAAATAAAAAGAAAGCTCTAAAAAATGATCATTTAAAATGTTACCATTGGAGACTTGACTCAAGTTTTAAATTATATAATGTGCGCACACCCATTCTCTGACTCTGACACTTAAGGACTGGTATATATATATTTTTTTTTGTCATTTATGTTAACCCTATGGAATTATTAGACTTTTCTTAATCTCTTTTCTCACAGAACTGTAATTGTAAATGCTTTAGATACAAATCACAGTAAGTCAAGTCAAGTCAAGTTTATTTCTATAGCGCTTTTCACAATGGACATTGTCTCAAAGCAGCTTTACAGAATTTAACATTTAAGGTAAGCGATGTGTATTTAGCTCTCATGAGCAGCCTGGGGTGACTGTGGCAAAGAAAAACTCCCTTAGATGTTATAAGGAAGAAACCTTGAGAGGAACGAGACTCAAAAGGGGAACCCATCCTCATTTGGGTGACATCAAGAGTGTGACTATAAATCTTTAAAACAATACAAAACACCGGAGAGTGAGAACTAACATGAGCACCGGTATGTAAGATTGTGATTAATGTCCTTTCTACAGTCTTTTACATTCATTTGAGGTTAAGGAACCAGGAGCAAATGAGCAACTCATAGAATAGCTCAACATTTGAGATCATTATAGATCCAACACCAGCTTCTCCATGCCAGAGCCTTTAAACATTTAAAGAGGTCCAATGTTTAAACTCTACATGAAGTGAAATCCAAATTGCGCTGGTACGTCTCTAGATGTTTTGGGATGTTTGCGGGGTTGGCATCTACTTCTTTGAAGGTCCATAATCTTCATGAGGTGTGACTTGACTGGAGCTGGAACAACCTCAGGATGCCTTAGGATGGGAGAAAGAGAAGCAGTGGAGAGAAATCAGTGTAGCTGCTGTTCATAATATTAATAAGCACAAGTTGATAATGTGCATTTGATCAGTAGTGTTTACTCTTGGAATAGGTAATGAGTAAAACTAAATTGTTACAGTGAAAGGGCAATGCATTGACAGGAGATTTACCCACTCTATAATTTTCCCTATCCATCAGATAAGGAAGTTGTTCTGACACTGTATGTGACCAAAAAATGTTTCCTCACAGTTAATCTCACTTCCAGCTGACCACAGGACTCTCTCAGTCACTGTCTCACTGTACAAATCTCATCAAAGGTTACAAGGACTATAATTAAAATTAAAGCGGCATATGACACATAAAAGGTTAGAAAGCAAAGTTTAATGTTAAAGGCCAATGGTAAGAAATTACAGAATTGGCATGTGACAATTAAAAAACACAAGTGGATTTTAAAAGCCTGAGAAGTTTGGGCAAAAGATAAAACTAATACAATTATTTATACTGCAGCATTGTGTGACAATCTCACGTTACTACCAGACTTGAATTAAAATCCCCACCAGACACCAAAGCCTACAAAAATGGCCTACCTGGGCTCCAATTACACTAACACTTACACTCACTCACACACACATTAAATGCGCACACATATGTGTGTGTTTGGTAGCAGGGTTTGTGTTATGTTTGAGGTAAGTGGAAACTCTCTGTTCCTCTGTCGTTCTCACCTTGACATGTAGATTCATCCCAGCATAATGTACTATGTATCAACAGTTTTATCATTATTTACCATTACTTGTGACCATAACATGCTAGTTCATGCTAGTCATTCATCTGCTTCAGTCCTGTTCTTCATAGCTTTGCTCCAAAATACACTAACACTCAAAGTCTGTTTTAAAAAACTGTGAACCATTTCAGTGTTGTGAACTTTATCGAAAATATTTTTTAAAGCTAATTTTAAAATTTTTTAATATTTTTGCTGCAAATGAAATCATATGAAAGATCCGACAATTGGACATTTATTTTTCATATTTTGTTAAGATTATTTATACCTAACAACCTGAAATAATAGTGTTTTAACATGAATTTTCTGTGTTAATATAAAAAAAATCTATTTTAATACCCGAGGTACATGCACACTACTTAAAGGAACTTCATTTAGGAGAACAAAATGAAGTAATACATTCTCTGTTACTCTTATTCCTTGATGTGATTTATTATTTTTTTTGCCTAAACTGTTTTTATTTCTCTAGTATGTTTAAAAGAGCTCTGCCTGTTTTGGACCATAAATTTGAATGACTGTTTAGGATTTGTCTACCTTGGTATTTATTAAATCTCTCTTAACCTGTATTTGTATCTGTCTTTTCTTAACATTCTTAACATTGCAGAGAAAAATATACAACACAAGAGATTAATAGACCATAGACTATAAAAGATTACTTTAATGGACAGATATCAGGCACACAAATATGTTAATTATGTTAACAAAAATATAGCACAGCTGAATAGACTGAGCTGAATAGACTGAGCTGAATAGACTGAGGACAAATTTAAACATTATATTTGTTATTCCCTCGTATTTGTTAAAAAGATGAAAAAATATATATCTATAGCATTTATATTTCTTGCATCTGATCTTGGATCATCATCTAGAACAGAGTTAGAATAGAACCCAAATAACTACATATTAAGTGGGCCAAGTTTTAGAAGCATAGAATTTCCTTTAAAAGGCTTTCACATAGATAAACTGTACAGTTTATTATTGAATTTTTTTTTTCTGTCAGTGGGAGGCACGAAAAGGACAAGCTAACAGCACAATCATGAATCAACTGCCTGAAATGGATAAAACATTTAAAATAGTTTAGGATTACATCTGGCTTTTAGAGGCAACCAGAAAATTTTACATGATTTACATGATTGGTGAGGGGCTAAAGACATATTAATATTTCTGCAATTAAGCCTTTAAGAAGTAAGTGAGCACAGGGTGAGGAACATGTAAACTTAATCAGCAGCAACAAGTCTGCAGTCCACACCTCAAGAATACCTAAGAAATTATCTAAAATGGGAACAAAATGGGATAACACTAAGGGACATAACTCACATTAATGCCCTGCAAGAAAGACAATATGCAAGCATTGTCACAAACAGGGACATTATGAAAGAATGTGTACAACAAAGTAGATGAGGTAGGAATGCAATAGAGAAATTTACAGCAACCATCAGTAATAACAGTAAATCTACCTTATGGGTCATTCATGTTGTAGAAGGATTACACATGGGATCGCTAGCTCGACCAACAGTCACTGCTCTATAGCTGGTCGCCTGACTTGATGTCATCTTGGTCTCAAACATGATCAAGAGTGAAATAGAAATTTCCGAAACTCTTTAGAGGCTTTGGAAACATTAAGGGTCAGTACACCATTGTATTGAAGCCAAGAGCAAAAGCCCATGCACATTTCAAATTCAAAGTGTCAGGGTCTACTGGGCTCTCAGCGTTCCCTTCCGGTTTCTTGGCGCACACTTTCAGGTTTGTGGTGTACACTTCCAGGTTGGCGGCCATCTTGCTGTTTTTCCCGCCACCAATTATTTAAGGACTCCTTGAACATTTACTGAGGGATAGATTATTTTACCGGCTCTCTAAATCCTTGAGATTATTCTTGCCACCCTGCCGTTTCTGTCCTGTTTTTTGGTTTGGACTTTAGACTTGTTTTTGGTTTGTGTTTTTGATCTTCCCTACATTGCTTAGTTTGCCTGTGTTCTTACCCTGGACTGTTTATTGAACTGTTTTCATACTTTTCCCTGTTTGCTACCTTTTATTAAAAACTGTTAAACTCTTTTTTGCGTCCTGCATCTGGGTCCTTCCAGTCACTTCTCTGACACAAAGTCTTTCTAAGATTGAAGCGAAAGCAGGCTTCTGACAGATTTAGCTTTTAAAATAATCTTTGTTAGTCACCACCTTCATAACTACATTTGAGGGTCAAAGCCAATGTTTTGTATTGATTTTGCACTAAAGTACTTAAAAAAATTTTGGCCAAGGTTGTTTGTGGGACTAGAAAGCATCCTTTGTCAGATAGACAATATGCTCATTAGAAAGACTAAAAAATTTGAACATTATAAGAGGCTGCAAAAGGTACTCTTATGACTTCAGGAGGCTAGGTTTATACTTAATGATAAATGTAAGTTTTCCTAAGGGAAATCAAGTTCCTAGGACAAACCACTTACTCAGGGTGAGTGCTGACCCAAACAAGGAGTCAGATCCATGGAAGAACACTGTAATATCTACCACACTTAGCAGAGAAAACACACCCACTTACAGACTGAAAAGACTGAAAAGTGGCATTAACTGATATTACCTTACTAAGTTAGAAGGAAGGGAAAACAGAGAAGGACCCAAGCTTTGACAAGAGTCTTGTGAAACACTAAAGTGTACCATGGAGCAGACCTGGATTCCTTGTTCCTTTGTGACTGATATGACTTCCTGTGTGCAGGGAGACGCTGTCATTCTAAAACAGGTTTTGAAAATGTTACTACTACAACATACAAATACAAAGTGGCAAAGTTGGACTGGTGTCCTCATACTTTTTCCCATGTAGTGTATGTATGTACGTATGTATGTATGTACGTACGTATGTATGTATGTTCTGTATGTATGTATGTATGTATGTATGTATGTATGTATGTATGTATGTATGTATGATTTTGTTGTATGTAGTGGATGAGTGGTGACAAATGAAAACCTCTTTGTGCCCTGGGTGTCTTTATGAGGTAAGACAGGCTTGCCACCTGTAGACAACAGTACCTCATTCTCAAGTATCTTTGACCCATATATGTGCTCTCCTGGTGTTTGTCATGCTTTGTGTCTTCTATTGTAATTTTGTTGCTGTTGTTGTCTGTATGTCCACTTTATCTCTTTCAGACTTTCCAAATCCTCACACCTATGACTGAGTTGTGATTAGATAAGAGGATCAAGTGTAATTGTCCTTCCCATTAGGAGCTCAGCAGGGCTGAGTATTAAGTATTTTAGTAGTGGGAGTATGTATACCAGCTATTATGTATGTAGATGCAGATAACTCCACCCTTGTTTTACCAGAGTTCTTTGTCCAATGTTTATGCATTAAACTTGCTAGTTAAATGGCTGCATTCAGAGCCTTAAGTCTCTTAAGAATTATTGCACAGCAATCTTGTTTATTCAATCCAATTCTTATCATTTTTTTGTGTGTAGCACTTTGAACAATGGACATGGTCCCAAAGCAGCTTTACACAGATAATGTGGTATGCAATAATGAATAAAATTGTTCTTAATAAGTTTAAGTTTGTCCCTAATGAGCAAGCTGGTGGCAACAAGCCGGTGGCCATCTTAATCTGGGTGGCACCGAAGGTCCATTTATTACAGTTAAACAATGTTGAGGTGTGCAATGATGTTGAGCAAATGCAGACTTAAATGAGTTCTGTCCTTTTAAGAAAGTACTCCTAATATCAACTTATGTGTATAAACAACACCTGTAGCAGAATCAACCTCTTCCATTCAAACCTCTCCACCACCATTGGCAAGAGCAAAGAGCTGTCAAAGGACATCAGGGACAAGATTGTAGACCTTCACAGGGCTGGAATGAGCCACAAGGCCATCAGATTGTTGCCTTGGCCATATGTTTTTGGTCATTGTCATGTTGGAGGCCCATCCACAACCCATCTTCAATGGTCTTGGCGGTTCCTGAAGGTTTTCATTCAAGATTCTACAGTGCATGGCCCCGTTCATGTGGTGAAGTCTTCCTATACCCTTAGCAGAGAAACAGCCCCAAAGCAGAACATTTCCTCGTCCATGTTTGACAGTGGGGATGGTGTTCTTGGGGTCATATTCAACATTTCTAAAAAGTAACAGGGATCAACAACGAACCAAATCTAACATTTAACATAATGTAACAAAACTGTAACTTTGCAACATTAAACATGCTCACATTTTCAAGGTAACATAGATGTCATTGACATATTTAAAAAGGATATTTTTAGCAAAGTGTAATGAACGTTATGGCAACCAATGCAATAATTTGCTTAAATATGATGCATGTACTAGGAAATGAATAAAGGAACACATGGCTTGGTGATACCACTATCGAGCCGGAGGTCAGCTGGTGGAAGTCATCGGTATTTACAACTTTGCTGGTGCCGGCCCCCCAGCAGGTGGAATGGGTGGAATCTGGGTTGAGGCACTCTGTAACTGACGTCAAAAATGGAAAAATTACAATCACGAACAGTAAGATTCAGTAGCCATCACAGACAGTGGGAGTTTTTTATAGTGATAGAACAATCTTCAATCGAATGATATTGTCTGTTGATATGGTCTTGTCTTCACCGAACCAGCAGGAAGTGCTGGTTGTTGCTCTGTTCTTCTTGCATCATTCTTGTCACTGGAAAGGCCATTTTTACCATTTGTTCAGCCATCTTGGTTATAAAACTCAGGGAAACAGAAAGAATTGCCCCCCTCCCTTTTTCACACATAAAAGTTATCAGGGTATCTGGAGTTTCCTCTGAAAACACTGGACATCAACAATAAATAAACACTGAATGGAATAAAAGCTTATTATCAAGGCATCACTTAAGTTTTTACTTAAGAGATTGGTTCAACATAGTTGATACATACACATTGAATAATCTAATGACTAAATAATTGTTGGTTTGGCTCAGCGGTTTCTATAGACATGCAAGCTTATACCTTTCCTCTTATCTAAGATTGTCAGCAGTCACTTTAAAACATGTCTAATGGGACAAAACTTTAGCTAGATCAATATTAAATTGTAGTTTAAATCTCCAACATAAGATTACGGATTATGGTTAAAATTAAATCCTGATAGGCCTAAATGTAACAATTCTACCCAAATCAAGTCTTATGAGACAATTTTAAACTACTTTGGTATATATGTTTTACAGTGCATTAACATCTACAACATCACAATGCCTGCAATAGTCTTAATGAATACACAACAGTAGCCACTTTAGCTACATTAGCCTAAATGCACTCAAGTGTTATTATAGCATATGTTTTCAAAAGAACAACTGAAGGAACTGTAATTTTAACAGTATAGGCTTAATTTCAAAGTTGCTTTACAGGATGAGATATCTGTGTACTGGAATTACTACTGTAAAACTGTATCATCTTAGTAATAATGTCATACAGATAAATGTGTCACATGCATTGCTACAGCAAAGTGGGTGAGGGGATCACACATCTTAATGAAGGCAGATTTGAAACTGACATCATTCTGAGTCATATCAGCATTGTCACTGAAAGTTTTAAAGGCCTCAAATCTCTCAGAAAATGACACTGGGTGCTCCCCTGAATGTCAGCGATTTTATCCCAGTTAACTGACATCAGCCCTAACACTTCAAGCAATGCCTGTTTTCTCTCTAATTTATTTGCAGTTCTGTCCCTTACTTTCAAAATTAAGGCTCCAGACAAGGTGTGAGGCAAACACAGTCATCAAAATGCTTGTGTCACAAACAGTACATTTGTAAATGCCGGCATATCATTCCAGGTTTTTCAAAAAACCTAATGGATCCTGTTTTACAGGATGCAATTTAGCAATATTTGTAATCATTGGGCTAAACCCTCGCTCCTCCCCTGCTTTATTAGCTCTCACAGTCATAGTGACGTGAATTGGTGAAATGGGAAATCTAACTGTATAGTCAGAGCATTCACTATTGAGTCACTGAGACTCTCTCTCCAAACCCACAACAGTGTCTTTCTGCAAATCTAATGTTCCTGGAACTCGGTTATACAATACAACATCTACCAACCTTTTACTGGGATTTACCTCAGTTGTACCATTCTTTATCAGAAACTGACAGGCAGTCTTAGATTCCTCCAAATCGTTAAACAATGTTTCAACAGATGATTTGAGCATTTTGTCCTTTTCTTCTTTCCATAGTGTTTCACTGACTTGGTAATTTTTTTATAAACGTCTCCGATACTGACTCTAGAATAAAGCTGCTTATTTTCAGCCTCTAGCTCATGTAGCCTCCTCCTAGTTATTTTATTGGAGGCAAAAACTTCCTTAAGTGATTTAAAATTTTTCCTTGTTTGTTCCTAGGAATTTTGTGATAACTTTCAAACTTAAAAACAGCCCATTTATACGGCTTATCACCAACCTTCTCTATTCCGTCAAACATTCCTTGTGAGCCGTGGTTAGCGATGTACTAAATAATCAGCTCTTCCATTTCCAAAATACTAAGTTACAATTGCACACTATGTAGTTACTTTCAGATATCCGTTAGTCTATTTATTCACTGTATCAGTACTCTTATTTCAAAATTAATAAACCTCCGCAATATTACACACAAACGTTTTTAAATGTAACAGTCACAATACTTCAGACAAAACCACACTACTTCTGGTTACTGCATTATATCCTAAACAAGAGTACTTAACCACAGTACTTTGGGCTTAAATCATGAGTTTAAAACAGTGTCACAGTCCAAAACCATACTTCTTTGGGTTTTAAACTGTTTAAACTTTACAGAGTTGTGCTCTTTACATTATACCCAGTTTCATTTACTTTAGAAACTTTTTAATAATCCCACAAGAAGTTTCAGTTACTTTAGAAACTTAAACACTTTGCTTCAGGTACTTTAGAAATAATACAATTCCAATACAACCCTGCCGCCATACTACATTTATTAAATGTACAAAATAGGCTTAAGGATTTAGGTTTAGGGTATTGTTCAAATGATAATCATGGTATTGGACACCTTTCGGTTAGAGATCCTTGGTTGGAGATCCTTGATCCTTTGTTAGTCCTTGATGGCTTGCTGCCTCTCCCAGACTGATTAAATTAAGACTATGATTAAGATTGATCCAACTGAAAATCTACATCAAACTACATAACTACTTTTGTGAAATTTAAGCTGTTTTGCAAATGAGCTCATTTTCATATACCGTGGGGTGGAATCTGTATAAAATCAGTCTGTAAATTCTTACAGTACCCCATGGATACTCTCATATGTGGTACATTCTACTCGATTGGGGGCTGCCTGTGCCTCGTCAGGGATCCAAACCACTCCCCCCTGCCACCTCCATCAATTGGAAATGTCTGGGTTCCCTGCAGCGACAACAGCCCATCCCAAGCATCCCTCCCATAACTGTGATGTCAGGATCATCCACCTTTGGAAAAAATAACACAGACATTGGAAGAATCGAAGGAGGTGGGGGAAGAGCCAGCTAATGGGCAATCATTTTTAGGGGGGATTGGCCCCCTTTTCTGAGGGATGGGGATGGGAGAGGATTTGGCAAGGAACAAGGGGGAAAGCATGAAAGAGGGCTTGGATATGCCACCATAAAAGAAGAATGCCCAAGAATAAGCCAGGGACAAAAGGTGAAACACAAGGAAAAGAAAAAAGCTATAGTAGTAGCAGGAGTCCTCAGATCCTGAAAGTTTCTATGCAAGTATGATCACAATTGCTGTTCTACAACATGTTATAGAATCTGGAAATGGAGATAAAGTGAACATTTGATACTGGCCTTTAGACAATTTAAATGGGTCATGGTCAGGTTTTTTTTATTATTA
This sequence comes from Silurus meridionalis, assembly GCF_014805685.1. Lineage (NCBI taxonomy): Eukaryota > Metazoa > Chordata > Actinopteri > Siluriformes > Siluridae > Silurus > Silurus meridionalis. The sequence continues at coordinate 13,672,883 of NC_060888.1, forward strand.
ATTTTTTTTACGATCTTGATAACTACCAGCTTGAATGATTTAGGTACAACCCATGGCAAGGGAAAAATATTATTTGTAGAACAGGCTTTATTGCTCCGGGAAAACTCTTTTTAAAGAAACAAATATGAGAACACAAGTTGATGGTTTTAATTCTGAAATAAGTGTGGGGAGCTGGCTGGTTTAGAGTGGAATAAAAAAGAGACAGGTGTTCACAATCAACAACAAAACTGTCTTTATTTTGCTGCAATCACGTTTTTGTGAATTACTTTCAGTTTTTAGTGTTTGAAGCCCATAAACACAAACACAGTCAGCTTAACGATACAAAAATCAGATTTATGGTCATATATGAACATATATATAAAATTATTGTTAACCCCCTGTCTTTTAGTCAATAGCATTGTCTCTAAACCATACAACATAGCAGGTCTCATCACAGTCCTATAAACTTTCCCTTTCACTCTTGCAGATACTCTTATATCACAAATCACTCCTGCCACTCTTCTCCACCCACTTTACCCTGCCTGCACTCTTTTCTTTACTTCTCCACCTCTTCTTTCTGCAAATGAAACCATACTGTTTTGTCCTCTTGTACTCCCGCCTACTTTTCTTATCGCTCTGCTGATCCCAATCCTGTTTCACCAACCTCTTTCTCCTTACGCTTTGCTGCACTTCCTCATTCCACCACCACATCTCTTTGTCTTCCTTTCTATTTCCAGATGTAACACTAAGTGCCTTTCGTCTCCCTTATCACTTCTGCAGTAGTTGCCGAATCATCCAGCACCTCCTCACCACCACTGAGTCCCTGTCTGACCTCTTCCCTAAATCTCACACTACAGTCTTCCTCCTTCAGTTTCTACCATCCAATGCTTTTTTCAGTCCTCACTCTCCTCCTCTTCTACTAGCTACACTGTCCCCTGTCAACACCTTACAGTCTCCAATTTCTTTCAGGTTGCAACTCCTGCATAAAATATATTCCACCTGTGAGCACCTTCCTCCACTCTTTTATGTCACCCTATGCTCCTCCTTTTTCTTAAATTATTTACCACTGACATCACAATTCTTTTAGCAAAATCTACCACCATCTGCCCTTCCAAATTCCTCTTCTTAATGCCACACCTACCAATCACCTCCATTACCTTCACCAACATGGCCATTAAAGTCTGCCCCAATCACTAATTTTTCTTTCCTATGTACACTCTCCACCACTTCATCTAACTCACCCCAGAATTTTTCCTTCTCCTTCATCTCATAACCCACTTGTTGAGCATAAGCACTGATGACATTCATCATCACCCCTTCAGCTTCCAGCTTCATGTTAATCAGAAACTCTTTACCTCCACTACACTCTTACTGTACTCTTCCTTCAGAATCACCCCTACACCATTTCTTTTTCCATCCACACCATGGTAGAACAGTTAAAACCCACCTCCAATGTTCCTGGCTTTACTCCCTTTCCACTTGTTCTACTGAACATACATGTATACTTTTCTCTGCTCCATCATATCAGCTAACTCTCTCCCTTTACTAGTCATATTACCAACATTCACCCACCCTAACCTTCACTATCCTACACTCCTCCTTTCCCTGCTGTCTCTGTAGACTTCTTCCCCCCTCTCCCTCTCCTCCTTTGTCCAGCAGTAGCCCAATTAGTCATCCCATGAGCACATTCTACATTAACATATATGTGACACTGTTGTTTCACATGGTAACTAATTCCATAACTCAACATCAGGTATCTCGTGTGATTCTCACCACTTGTTTCCTCCAGCTCCAAACTCCATCAACAAACTAGTGCTCTGCCACAGCCCCACTGCATGACTCACTTATATTACAAAACAGTTATATTACAACCACAAAACTAGCTAAAAACAATGACATAATAATTATGGCAAAGTAAAGTGTGTGTCTAACTATGTAATTCTAATCAGCAGAAATGCAACGACAGAAATAAGTGGGGTTTTTTGTTTGTTTTTCATTATTATTATTATTATTATTATTATTATTAATATTATTATTATTATTATTTGAAAAAGTGCATCAATATTCTGATCTTTCTGTCTATGACTTAGGTAGGTAAAAAATTTATTCAAATTCTTGCATATTCTAGTCAATTTTTAAGGACACCAAAGACACTTACTCTGAGCCAGATTATCTCACCAGCTCTTCCTGGCAGTATTATTATTGCCAGCCCACCTGCTCTGGTTCCTGTTCCTGACCCTGACCCTGTTCCTGACCCTGGTCCCTTTTTCTGTCCTGTTACTGGTTTGGATTTATTTTTTGGTTAGTTGTTTTGCCCTGTTAGCCTTTTGTTTTACTGATCTGTTCCCAAACCGAGGACTGGTTTGTCAAGATAGATCTAAGGGATGCCTATTTCCACATAGCCGTCTTTCCTCCTCACAGGAGGGTCCGGAGGTCTGCTTTCAGGGCAAAGTTTACCAATATCGGGTCCTCCCATTCGGCCTAGCACTCTCACCCCGCACTTTCACCAAGTGCATGAATTTAGGCTTTAGGGCATCTGCATTCTAAATTATATCGATGATTGGTTGGTATTAGCTTGATCAGCACATTAAGCGGTCCAGCATCGAAATGCCATTCTCACCCACATGAAGGAATTGGGGTTAAGAGTAAACGTAAAGAAGAGTGTGCTTTCTTCAGTACAGAGAACCACCTTCTTGGGCGTAGTGTGGGACTAGACTGTGTTGCGGGCACAATTGTCTCCTGCCCGGATCGAAGTCATCCTCACTGCAGTCAAGAGAGTAATAGCAGGCCAGTCACTTACTGTGAAGCAGTTCCAGAGGCTGCTCGGTCTCATGGCAGCACGTGTGAAGTGGCCACTTGGCCTCCCTCATTTGAGACCCCTCCAGTGGTGGCTCGGAGACAGAGGGTTCTCCCAAAAGGGCAATCCGTTCCGTACTATCAAGGTCTCACAGGGAGCCCTTTGAGTCATAGAAGTAAGACGCTGCATCAACGGACCATGCTCCCTGCATCCCTGCAGTGCTTACATTCTCCTTTTTCAGAAGCTGATGTCGCTGCCTTCACGCTCCCATTTTGTAGCTTCCTGGTTTGTGCGACGTCGCCCGCCAATGATGTCACAACTGCCTATTGGCTGGATTTTACACATGATTCAATATGTGAACAATGCGAGGCGTTCCCAAAGAGTTGGGACGCAGCGCTCATTCCCTCAACTAGTAACCTAGTTACATTTGCTAGCTTTTGGAAAAAGGACTGTTTTGGATTTATATTTTGGTTCTTATTGCATTGCTGTGTCTGCTGGCTCTTGGATTTAGGACCAGGAGGTTTTTTTTTCCTTTTATGTTTAATTTATTATTTATTATTATTTTCATCATGTTGCATCCTGCATTTGGGTCCTTCCAGTAAACCATCACTGACAGAATAATCTGGCCTTGTGTTCTGTTTCTGACAAAAATTATTTTAAAATATGTTACTTTAGATAATTATTTATTTGTTGTTTTTTCCAAAACCCCACAAGTTCAAGGAGAGATACCTGCACACACCCCAAAACCCTACTATACAGTCCACCTCCTAATGTGTGTGTGTGTGTGTGTGTGTGTGTGTGTGTGTGTGTCTATACACTTTGTGAATGCAAAGGTGTACAGAAAAAGATGGAATAAAAAAAAAGAAATAAAGAAACAAAAAAATGTAAATTAATCTGAATTTTGAAAAGGTTCATATAAAATAGATATGTTTGGTTTTCATTCAAATTTCATTTCACATTTTGTTTAACTGCAATGGGACACTAGAGGGCCTCAGACATTTATGTACACATAAATGCCTTAATCTACTGGTCTGAACACTTGCGTGTGTGTGTGTGTGTGTGTGTGTGTGTGTGTGTGTGTGTGTGTGTGTGTGTGTGTGTGTGTGTGTGTTTATATTAACACAGAGCAGTCATGTTAACACACTATTATTTCAACTTGTTAGGTAAAAGTAATCTTAACAAAATATGAAAAATAAATCCTTTAATATGTTGTATATTTCGTTTGTGGCAAAAATTGTATTTCAAATTTTTAAATTAGCTTTAAAATATTATATATATATATATATATATATATACACACACACACTGGCGATAAAAATTAGAGAACAATTTATAAACAATTGAACAATTCTGAAATAATGTCATCTTCACTGCTCAACAGTTGAAGGAGTTTTTGTCCTGTCTATACCATGCTACCAGAACACCTTTTCCACAAATTAACTAAGGCATTTCCAAAAAAAACATTATTTTGCAGAAAACACACTGATCAAAATTAGAGAACAACAATGACTGTAGCATGGAAAAAGATTACAACAAAATTTTCTGAAGGTTACAACAGTCAGCAATTAGTAGGAAGTGTACAGGCTTCTGCTCTGAATGACTTCAGCACATCTGCGGCCACAGGACAGCACTAGTCTCTCACACTGCTCTGGTGTGATTTTGGTCCACTCTTATTCCAGTCTCCTCCACAGTTCGGTGACTGTAGTGGGTTTCTTGGCCATAACTTTGTCGCCAAGGATTTTCCAGAGGTTCTCTATTGGGTTGAGATCAGGACTCTGGGCAGGCCATGCCATTATTTCAATGTTTTCAGTTTCAAAGGAACTGCTTTACCCGTTTTGCTGTGTGACATGGAGCGTTGTCCTGCATGAACACTGCGGGCTGATTGGGTGATGAATGCAGGGAAGGAACCATATGTTGTTGAAGAAGGTTCTGATAAACATTTGCATTCACTCTACCAGGTAGCTGTATAAGAGGCCCAACTCCTGCTGCAGAAAACATGCCCCAAACCATGACACTTCCTCCTCCACTTTTCACTGACTTCTTTACACACTTTGGGTTCAGTCTTTCTCCAGTTTGTTGCCGAACATAATGTTTCCCATCGGACCCAAATAAATTAAACTTGCTTTCATCACTGAAGTATACTTTGGACCAGTTCTCCTCTGTCCACACAACATGCTCTTTAGCAAAGCTTAGTTTAGCCTTTTGATTCTTTCTGCTAATTAGAGGTTTGGTCACTGCAGAGTGGGTTTTCAGTCCAAATGCTCCTAAACGTCGAGACACTGTATGACGAGACAGATCCTTACCCTGTTCAGCACTGAACTGGTGGAAACGATTGCCCATTGAGATCATCCGCAGTATCCTGTCCTCTCTTGTATTTGTCTTCTGTGGACGACCAGCCTTCTTGGCGGACTTGAATGAGTTTGTGATGTTGTAAAGATTCAATATTCTTGAAATCACAGGCTGATAGGGTCATCCCTTTGGCCTTCATCTGGACAACCTGCTGCCAGAGGCTTTCAGTCACTTCAGAACGACCCACCATCGTGCAGATTCAGTGAAACTGGAATTTAGGCTGCCAGTTAAATAGGGGTTGACAGATAATCAAGGAAATTAGCACCAGGTACCAGATTAACACCAATAACTGGGAGGTTTTTGAAAGTGTTCTCTAATTTTGATCAGTGTGTTTTCTGGAAAATATTGGTTTTTTTTGGAAATGCCTTAGTTAATTTGTGGAAAAGGTGTTCTGGTAGCATGGTATATATATATATATATATATATATATATATATATATATATATATATATATATATATATATATATATATATATATATATATATAATAACACTGAAATGGTTCAGAATTATTTATTAAGTCTATAAAACATACTTTAAGGGTTAGTGTATTCTAAAGCCAAACTAATGGGACTGAAGCAGATGAATGACTAGCATGAACTCACATGTTATGGTCACATGTGACGTAAGTAATGATAAAAAATCAGACTGGAAGTTAATCAGTATGACTGCTGATACCAGTCTGCATTCTGGATATATCATAGTCTTTTATATTCCATGTTGTGCCAGACCCACCAAGTGTGAAAATATATTTAAGGCTGAAACAGAGATACGAAGTTAATAAACACATTTCTAATATCCCCATTCACATACAATGGGCAGTTTTAAGGCGTACAATAACTCCAACACATGCTTAGTGAATAAAAGTTGTTGAGCATGGCACTGGTTTAATACACGGCCACCTCTGATAAGAAAAGGAGCCTTGCTGGTCAAAACACCCACCTGCACAAAGCTGTTTAATATATTAAGCAGCCATAAGAAACTATTCAAAAGAAAAAACTGTCTACAAACTGTGGTACAATGTCAAAACAATGTTCCCGAACATAAAATGTAAAAGAAAATCTGAGAAGGGTGTGCAAGGGTCAAGGTTGAAAAATCAGTGTTGGATGTTTATGATTGTTGGGTGGAACTCAGGTAGAAATTCATCAAAACCAGCCAAGATGAGCCAAAGTGGAAAACTGTTCTGTGATCAGATAAATAAAAGTTTTTAATTCTTTTTTGGAAACCATGGCTACTGCATCCTCCAGATTAAAGAGCAGAGGGACCATACCCCTTATTATCGGTGCTCAGTTCAAAAGCCTGTATCACTGATGGTGTGTGGGAGCATTAGAGTATATGGAATAAGCAGCTTGTACTTCTGGAAAAGCACCATCAATACTGAAAGGTAGTGTCCATACTGTCTTTTTCACAGAGGTCCTTGCATATTTCATCAAGACAGTGCTAACCTACATACTACTATACTATACTACCTGCATACATCTATTACAACAGCATGCAGGCCTTCCTGCAGTCCAGACCTTTCACAATTTGCAAACATTTCATGCATTGTAAAAAAAAAAAAAAAAAAAAATGGACAAAGAAGACCCAGCACTGTTGAGCAGATAGAATTCTGTAACAGACACAAATGGGTCAACATTCCTAGTATATAAATTGACAAATTTAGTATAACTAAAGAATAGATTTTATTGTTAATGAATAAAAAGTAATTGGAAATGGCAGGTATTACATTTAAATATCCAGTAATCAGGATGCCAAACATGAATTAAAAAAAAAAAAAAAAAGATATAATGCATCATAATGCAGTGAAAGGCAACTCATTGGTTCTATTCAGCTATGATGTCATCACAGAACATTATAAGGGTGCACTGCTAATAGCCTAGCAGCCACATTCAACAGAGCACAACCTACCAGCGGGACCTACCAGAGTTGTGAGAGGGAGTGGAAAAGATCGAGCAGGACTAAAAAAGCATCTGAATGAGTTAAAGAGAGCGTACATAGAAAAAAATTCATGTAGGGAGAAATCCAAGGAGTTATCAAAATATACTTTTTTTCATGGAAGGAGATAGACTTGGACATTGTTCTCATGAAGGTTTGTAAATGATCAACTTACAGTTTAGCCTTAATTATACACATTTTTGTTAGATTTTTGTAATGTATTTCTCTCTCTCTCTCTCTCTCTCTCTCTCTCTCGCTCTCTTTCTCTCTCTCTCTCTTTCTCTCTCTCTCTCTTTCTTTACCTCTCACTTACTGTCTTAGATTATGGGAATCCAACAGCCCCCTGTCTCATTGAACTATTCTGAAACCCTGAACAATAAGACTACCTCCACTATTTATACAGAGCTACAAACGGTGCTGCTTGGATTAACTATGTCCCTACTGGTGCTGGCTATTGTCCTTGGCAACATGCTAGTGATCACAGCCATTGCACGGTTCCAGAGGCTCCAGAATGTCACTAACTGCTTTATCATGTCCTTAGCCTGTGCTGACTTGGTCATGGGACTGGTGGTGGTACCCTTTGGGGCTGCCTACATCATCCTCAATACGTGGCATTTCGGAAGGTTCTGGTGTGAGTTCTGGACAGCCACTGATGTGCTTTGTGTAACAGCTAGCATTGAGACTCTTTGTGTCATTGCCCTGGATCGCTACATTGCCATCACCTCTCCATTCCGGTACCATTCCATGCTGACCAAATGCAAAGCTTGTATTGTGGTTCTGGTTGTGTGGATCATTGGTGGCCTGATCTCCTATTTGCCCATACATTTGAAGTGGTGGATTTCCGGCACTAAAGAAGCCATTCAATGCATGAATAACACCCTTTGTTGTGAGTTTCACACCAACCAAAGCTATGCGATTATCTCTTCTATCATCTCATTCTACATCCCTTTGGTGATCATGGTGTTTGTCTACAGTCGTGTCTTTCAAGAGGCTCGGAAACAGCTGAAAAAAATAGTCAAGAGTGAAGGCCGTTTCCATCAAAGTGAAGCTAAGCAAGAATTCAATGACACAGGAGTCGGGAGAGAAACTAGGGCCTTCAGAAAGTCTAGGTTGTGCCTGAAGGAGCACAAAGCTCTTAAAACCCTTGGCATTATTATGGGCATTTTTACACTGTGTTGGCTTCCTTTTTTTGTCCTTAATGTGGTGGTGAGTGTTCTGGAAGTGGACAACATCAATGTACCATTTAGAATATTAAACTGGATTGGGTATGCAAACTCAGCCTTTAACCCACTAATCTACTGCAGGAGTCCAGAGTTCCGATATGCCTTTAGGCAGATCCTGTGCATGAAGAGTTCTCATTATCCCAACCTGCGACCATCCAGTGGGTACAAATATAGTGGACAGAGCTGGCAGAGTGAGCACCAAGGAAGGAGTAAGTGTAGCTCAGAGAACAGTGACCCAGTTGGAGGAGAGAAAGAGGATAGATAGATAGATAGATAGATAGATAGATAGATAGATAGATAGATAGATAGATAGATAGATAGATAGATATTTGAAAGTTTTTTTTCTACTACTGTCTACCTCGCTGTGCATCTCACTTGAAATGTGAAATGTGAAGAAATGTGAAAAACAAGGCTAATTCATAACTAATACTAATAATTATAATTTGTTTAGCAGGACATTTACAAATGATTTTCTTATAAATTTTTCTGATGTTATTTAGTCACGGGGTAATTGCAATTACACAGTCCCTTTTTATTTCAGATAAACACATAACACTTCGACAGTTCACTTTTTCTTTATGTCATTTTTAAATTAACATTTATTTCAAAAGGGACCATGTACAATGTTAACAAAAATCCTTCCATTTCATTGTACCCAATGGTTTATAGCTATACAGTTGCTCCAGCACCCACAAAAAGTTCATATTACATTTAAACCTAAATAACAGGTTGTCTAATAATTTATAACCTTCAACAATTAATTATGCAAAAGCAGTGTCAATTCCTGTATAGATGATCTGATCTATAAGTGAATGTTTTCAAATTAAAGCCAACTTTAACCTCATAGTAAGATCTAAAACAAAACAACAAAACTGTCACTGTTTAATTAGTTGGACAGTACTGTATGTATTGTTCCTAGTTAGTACTACATGAAACAGATATGACAGCTGAGGCACTGATAATGGTGATAATGGATATTTAATGCATGCCTGACAGGGCATGTTCAACTGAGAAAAGAGAGAGAGAGAGAGAGAGAGAGAGAGAGAGAGAGAGAGAGAGGGTGAGTGTGTGTGTGTGTGTGTGTGTGTGTGTGTGTGTGTGTGTGTGTGTGTGTGTGTGTGTGAAAGCGAGAGAGTAAGTGAGTATTTTGAGCCATTTAAAACTTTATTTTTTGAACTCACTGTGCACATTTTTATATCTCTGAATGCAAAGTCAGTACAGTAGGTGGTGTTAAAACTGTGAATTTCTGTTCTTTTTAAATATATTGTGTACTGTATTATGGCTTGTTTGTGGTCTCAGGCTGTTTTTTTATTTACATTTTTTGGGATAATGATTCATATTTGAATATTAAGCCTTATGTTATGCATTTCTAAAAAGTGCCAAAATGATTTGCAATCAATTTTTTAATGGAATGTATTATACATACGGAGCATAATACGCACATGAACATTTTTAATTTCCCATGACTGTTGTGACTGCACTGTACAACTGAGATGTAATACACAGTGTGATAAATAATAAATGAGAAAACGTTCTTATAAAGTTAAGCTGGTGGTATACTTCAGATGAAAAACATTCTGAAGCAAAACATCTTTTGAATGGTAAAGACATGGTGGTTTAATTTCATATATTGTTGTTTGTGCAGGATTTCTCCTAACTCCTAACCACCATGCCTTTTTTTCTAAGATTGCCCCTGGACTAGTTTTGGTTTAAATATCACATGCTTGCACAAAGTAGTAGTTTGATTCCTGGAACTGCTGATTGTGAGTAGGATTATGTTTATACTTTAGCAGAGCTAACACATTTAAGGGAAACTTATAAATGCTAATTTCTTAATTGTCTTATTTCTTGTCACTTTGAATGAGTTGTTCTTCTTTTGCTTTCATTACACAATTTAATTACCAGAATGTCTGAACTATCGATCAAGGTTTCCTAAATGACTATTATGTGTTTATTTCTGTTGTAAAGAATAATTTTGTTTTGTCATTATTTAAGAACATTGTTTGAAGATCAAGAACTTGCTGTGCTCATTAGTTACATGGACACATAGTCACTGATATTGATATCTTAATTATTCTCCTTTTTTTCTATTGACACTAGGAATTAGTCTTAACTCTGTAATGTTATAAAGTTATAAAACACTGAATATCTTGAAAATGTTTAAATGTCTGCCTGAATGCTAAAATACAGAGATATTTACAATTATAACCAGTGACAGAGTTAGCTCTAAACTCTTGCTCAACACAATTTCAAGATTGGTTGGCAGATCTGTTGGCATTCATATGGATTGTGTATGGTTGTCTTATGTTTATTTCTTTTGACACTGTTTCATTAAGCTAATGATGTTCTAAGATATTTTATTAGATAAAAGTGTTATGAAATTTGCAGTCAGTAATAAATTATATTTAATGTATTCAATGTAGTTATTTTGTGGATGGAAAAGCTGTTTAGTTTGCAAATCAATTGCAAAGAATGTACTGCTTGTTACAGCACTAAAACCAAAATGAAGCTTTTGGAACCTAATCATTGAGGGGTATTTCTTAGTTCCCCCTAAAACCTTCTTCAAATATAAATAAAATATAAAAATGTAATTCTCTAGATTAAAGTAATTTTTGTGCAATAGTCTATTGCTGCTGATAAGTTATTCACTAGTATAGCCTTATATTATTAGTTGCCAAAAAAGACAGGTTCAACAAGAGAATTTACATCATCAAGAATTTACTCAATATAATCATTTGTTATCTGGATAAATAAAAAAGTATATATTTAGTAATTGACTAAAACAGCTTAAGTTGTATGGGACATAAATGACACAATATATAGAAAGAAAAACAGTAAAAAAAAAACAACAATACAAAAAAAATTACTAAGAACTAGTAGTAAAAAAGTTGTATCAGAAGTAAGACAATTCAACATACATTCCAGTGCCTGTTCAAAAATTCTCTTGGCATTTGCTGACTTTTTTGTAGCAGACAATTATTGGAGACTTCATTATTCATTAAACAAAGCATGGCAGCCCACAAGAGCATTTGTGGCTATTTACATTTACATTTGCAGCACTTAGCAGATGCCCTTATCCAGAGTGACATACAAAGTGCTTTGAGTCTCAAGCAATGAATAAATCTACACTGGTACGCAAGATTACAAACTTAATATAAATATAACTCTTGTATTCTACAAAGCAAACTTGGAAAGTGCTAATTTAAATGTTTCAAGAAGAGGTAGGTCTTCAATCGTCGCTTGAAGATAGCCGGGACTCCACTCTATGGACATCTTGGGGAAGTTCATTTCACCACCTCTGGGCCAGAACAGAGAAGAGCCTTAAAGTATACTTACCTCTCATTTTGAGAGAAGGTGGTACCAGTCGAGCAGTGCTGGAGGATCTCAGACAGCATGGTGCAGTGCGAGATGTGATGAGGTCTCTGATTTATAAACTCCAGAGTAGTCAGAATATAAAAGGAACCACTCATTAATACTTGATTTGACTTGATAAATTTGGTATATATACTGACAATCACCAAATCTTAATTTATCATTGCATTTTAATTTAAATGCACCTATTCACTTCCACCTCCTACCACATTAAGCATACAACACAAAAGCATGTGAACACTATTGTATTCAGTTTTGTTTATAATCTTCCATATCTAATTAACATTTTTCCCAGCTAAAATTCACATTCAAATTTAATGTCAAATCGATCCCCACAAAACTTTATCAAAGAGACAATTTTTACCGATGACACCGATGTTGGCATTTTACAGTGAAATAATATGAAAAATTGGTACCCTGGGGAAAATGGCATCAAACTAACTAGTATGTATTCCAAATTTCATAGAAGGAAGGTCTTCCACCCTAGAGGAAAACAATCCAAATAATCCTAGAGTCACACTAGCAAAGTTGACTAGGAATAATACACAATTTACAAAACACAAAAAAAATGTGTAGTGTACTAAAAAGTACTGGGACACCTGACTTTTCCAGCAACATGTGGTACTTACCCAAACTCCTACCACAAAGATGGAGGCACACAATTGTATTGATGTTTTTGGATGCAGTAGCATTAAAATTTACTTTTACTTGAATTAGCAGACCCAAACCTTTGTTTAGCATAGTAATGACTCATGCATGCCTCATTAAGATATGGTTTACATATTTTGGAGTTGAAGATTTTGATTGACCTGCTATAAAGATCTGGCCTCAACCATACTGAACACCTTTGGGATAAACTGGAATGCTGACTGCACCCCAGGCACTTTTCACTCTACATATTTACATGATTTAAATAACGCCTTTGTTGCTGAATGAGCACATATCTCCACAACCACACACCAAAATCTAGTGAAACATACACTTATTGTTATAGCTTTTTTATGTTTAACGAGTGCATATCATATATGAAGATAATTTATGTATACAATATTACAGTAATGTGCAAAATGTAAAGAAATGCTATAAAGCTAATGTCTTTAAACATAATAACATTCTCTAGATTACAAAAGCAATAAACAACAGTAATTTGTGTCATTGGTAACTGTAAATGTATTTGGAGAACCTGCCACAGTTGTGAACACACTTGACACACATTCATTTGTTGATTTAGATAATCCATAACAACATGCATATTATTTTGGATGCTAATTTACAACCATTTAAGTTTGTTAAAAAAGTTATTAATTTTATTAATTAATTTGTTTTGAATTATAATTTTTTTTTTTAATTTTGCAGTAAGAACAGAAGAATGATTAAAAATATTTGTTTAAATATAACTCACTATTTGTATATATAGTATATATTGTATTTAAATGACATATCTGAATACAATTTTACTTATTTTCTCATTTAAATACTTTCTAACTTACTTACTTATTTATTTACTTACTTACATAACATCAAGTTGTGTATTAGATTTGATCTATTTTCCAAAACAAATATTAGAACAAACAAATGCTTAAATAGTGCTGGTTTAAGTTGTCAATGGCTTACTATGTAGCTCTAAGCTCTAAGGAATACTTGATGACAGTGCAGCATTTGTTTTGACTTAAATAAACAAGTCTTTCTCTCAGGTATTATCCGAATAATATGAGTTTCACAAGGCTGTGGTTTTTCTTTTGCAACTCTGACTATTTTTTTTTTTTTTTTTTTATACAATATATTCTAACTCTGAATACAATTATTTATTTGATGTTTTAGCATAATTTCATGCCTGTGTTTTCTTCTGGCGCTCTCTGTCATAGTAGGACCTGTCACAGTCTCTGTTTGTATTCTGACCACTTCAGGGTAAGCACATGTCTAATAATCTCTTGTTTTTGTGGAGCTGACCTGCCCAGGATGTAGTTGTAGCTAAATATAAATGAATGAATGAATGAACGATCAACAAAGGAGTGCATGAACAAAACATTTAAATTAAAGAATAAATGAATAAATAAATTAATGAATGAAGCTGTGGTAGAAGACCTGGGTCTATCGGACTATCATTAAATACAATATGATATAATCTCTAACACGTCAATTCATGGATTGTTACATTTAAAATGAAGAATAGTGTAAAGTGGACTATTAACAAAAGCAGTTTAGATGCTTTAGAAGAGCATCTAGAAATGATAGAAATTATAGAACCCTAGGACAGTCTGGCTTATGCCTTTTATAAATTCCAAGCTATAAACTGTAGCCAGACATCAGGCTCTGAATTCTTAAAGCAAACAAAAGTTTTAAAACAAGGAACACAAAATACCTTTAAGCTTGAGGTAGATACTTAAAAGCCCTTTTCAGCTGTTTTTATTCTGTGGTTTATTTGGTCATATGATAATAATCAAGTAACACCCACTTAATAAGTAAATGGGTGTATGTTTGTGTGCATGTGTGTAACCAATCCATTTACCTGTGTTCAGTTCTAAGTCATTAAGTAAACACAGCTCAGCCATAGCTCCCACTCTAATTCTCTCATGGCTCCCACCCTAATGGTTTAAATAAGGAGCTCCTTATTTCTTCTTACTGCTGCATATAGATGAGCTGAGAAGGAATAAGGTGCTCAAATTGCACACAAAAATACTTATATCTAAGACCTTATTTAAACTTCAGTCAAATTATCATGGCACTTCCTACAGTTAACAAAATACTTTAAATTGCTGTGTTAACTCTATAAGCACTAGATGTGCAATGTCCATCATAATAAATTAACTATAAATTATTTTTACCACATAATAAAAAAAAATTGAATACTCTTGATGTCAAAGCTCTAGCATACTCGACTGCACAATAAGAAAATAATATATGCATATATTTAAATATGTTTACATTTATGGTACATTAGTTTTACATCTTGCCAATACTTTATCTCTGGTAATGTCAATAATGTTTTTTATTTTTCAAAATAAAATTTTGCTCTAAATTAGAGCTGCAACCCATCCACTAGGGAAAAGATAGGGACATACCAGGCACCACACTGTCTGCTAGCAGGCCTAAGCCCACAGGGACTATCTAATGCCAAAATAGTAAAAACTGTTCCCCCGCCCTAAGGTTAAAACAGCAGGGCATTAGAGCTAGCTTGTGTTCAGACTGAAAATCCCCCAAAAATTATATATTTAAAATCCTCTTTGAACAACTCACTGTGTTCTTTTCCCATGTTAGTTACAAATGTCTCCTGTTTTTTGTGTTAGAAAAACAGTATGTTGTTTGCTCTACACAAGTTATGCATCCACTTTTTTCAACAATTTCAGTAATTATTTTGTCAGAATTACTGTGGATGTGTAGCTTATCTCAAAGGCACTGAACATGTGCATGCAGTCTATTAATAAGAAACATTGCATTTAAAAGATTTTCACAAAGTAGCACAAGAACATGCTTTGGAAAGAATTTGGAGGAGACGACATAGTAACCAAATAATTCTTAATTAAGCAAGCTTCTTGATGAACACGCCAATCAAAGTGAACACTGCAAAAATCAAAAATCAAAATACATAGTTGCAATAAATATTTCTTCGGGAAGGAATCTTAAAGGAGTGCAAATAGTGTTGACATTAGCGTAATTTTAAATTTTGCCTTTGGAACATTCTATGTGCCATGTGATTTTTACAACATTTTACAACATAATTTTCAAACATTTGAGGCAGAGCAGTTATCATTTTCATTGATTTCAGGAGCCATGCAGCATTCAAGAGAAATCAGTAAAGCCCCCTAGCTGCATCTGCTGGTATAATAATGAATGATGTGCAATAACTTTGGCCATTTTTTGTTTGAGGTTTTCAGATTAGTAACATAATATTAAATTATTCACATATTTTTTGTTGCTGTATCAGTGATAGAAAACGTCTCTAGGTTACGTATGTAACCCTAGTTCCCTGAGGAAATGAGATGCTGCGTCAAAACACTATGGGGAACACCTACGCGTTGCTCATGCTCTGAATCACGTGTGAAATTTGGCCAACAGCAAGTCGTGATGTTACCTGGCGGGGCGACGTTGCGAACCAGGAAGCTACAAAATACGCAAGCAGTGGTGCGACGCAGGGATGCAGGAAATGTGTTGCATGTCGACGCAGGGTCTTGTTCCTTCAGGGAACTAAGGTTACATAAGTTACCTAGAGACATTACCCTTCGGGAAACTTGAGCTGCATCACAACGCTTTGGGAACGAGTATCCAATCATGCCATACTGACCAGTCCCTGCTTAGCCTCTGAGCACAACCAGAATGCAGTACATAGGAGCCGGGAGTGGCTCTAGTGTCAAGGTCATAAAATCTGACAAAGGTCAGCGGGGTGGACCAGCCTGCAGCGTTGCAGATGTCCTGTAGTGGTACTCCAGTGAACCAGGCCGTAGAGGCCACCATAATCTGGGTAGGGTGAGCCTTGACTCCGAACAGAGTGGGAAGACCTGAGGACTCATAAGATGAGGAAATGGCATCCACTATCCACCTGCTGAGAGTCTGCTTATTGGCAGGAAAACCTTTCCTATGAGGGCCATAGCAGAAAAACAGCTGCTCCGACTTTCTCCAGGGATTCGTCATGTGGATATACGTGTCCAGTGCTCGCACACAGCTGATATTCCTTCTTCTGGTTCGGGGCTTGAAAAGGAGGAGGGCAGACTGCCTGATGCTCTGATCAAGCTAATATCAACCAGTCATCGATATAGTTCAGAATGCAGATGCCCTGAAGCTTTAGCGGGGCTGGAGCTGCATTCATACAGTTTGTGAAGGTGCGGGGTATCCGATATTGGTAAGCTTCGCCCGGAAAGCAAACCTCAGGAACCAGTCCGAGCTGCCAGGAAATCTCTTAGGGGGAACCAGCCGCTCGAGGCTGGTCTCTGACCCTTCCAGTGCGGCTGGAGCAATGCCCAGCAGCCGTTAGAGCCTCCTGAGAGGCGGCGGGTCTCCTCCATCCGCAGTGATCTTTCGAGCAGAGGTGGAGGGAGACTGCGCTCTGAAGTACATCTTGTGGCAGGACTAACACTGACTCAGGACTTTTTTTCACTTCTGATCATCTTCAATGTACCCTACAATATCATATATCTGCTATAAATGGACATTCTGTGCAACCCAGATGAGGATGGGTTCCCTCTTGAGTCTGGTTCCTTTCAAGGTTTCTTCCTTATGACATCTCAGTGAGTTTTTACCTTGCCACAGTCGCCACCGGCTTGCTCATCAGGGACAAATTCACTTATAAAGAACATATTCACTTTTACTCACCACATTTTCTGTGTAAAGCTGCTTTGAGACATGTTCATTGTTAAACGCGGTATACAAATAAAAATGAATTGAATGTTTGGGCTTCGTGATGCCCGGCCGTGCCCGCCAGGCAGCCCCATTAGATCGGCGAAGAAGTTGGTGCTGGAACGCCGCCGATTGCTTTGTCGACTCCTGAAACTTGTGGACGACCGCACTGACCGCGTCGCCAACCAGGCCTGAAGTAGATATTCACCAGGAAAGCCCTGTCCCTGTCAGGAATCTTCAACAGGGTGAGCCACAGATGCCTTAACTCCTTAATATCGTCAGCCCGAGAGCTGAAACCCTCGTCCATCTCCCGCAGTAGGTCGGCCTGGTATGCCTGCAACAAACTCATTGTGTGGAGTCTTGCCTACTAACGGCGATGTGGCTCTCAACAGCTTAGTAAGCAATTCCAGGGCCTTAAGCTATGTAGCACCTGGGGAAAGATACCCGGCTAGTGTCTTTTCAACCCTGGGCATCGTCCCATAGCTGCACTACTTAAACCCTACTACATACACGTACAGCGAGGTTCGCGGGGAGAAGGCACAGGCCACATTTGGTGTCTCACAGGACCTGGACACCTCGGTGTGCAGGTCAGGGAAAAATGGCTGTGATGCAGGGCTGTGATGCAGGGCGCAGGAAACGCTCATCCAACTTACTGGGAGTGTGTTGCTTCCGCTTCTCATCTGGCCAAGCTATTTCTAGTTTGGACACGGCCCGCGTTACTACCCCCAGGAGTGCCTCGTACAGCACAGGCTGTGAGGAGTCCGTGTGCTTGCTAGCTTCTAAAGGAGTGACACACATGCAGACGTTTTGTTTTCTTTGAGCCATTGCTTGCACAGATTCACACACAAAGTGCTTACCTGAACAAACAGAAACTAGAGTCACTCCAATTATTGCACATTTTGTGGCTTCTGGTTCACGACGTTGCCCTGCTGGTGATGTCACAACTTTCTGTTGGCCAGATTTCACACATGATTTAGAGCGAAAGCAACACGGAGGCGTTCCGAAAGCATTGTGACGCAGCTCGAGTTCCCGAAGGGGAACATAAAATCTTGCATTGTTAAAAACTCCTACCAACAAGGTTTTTACAAGGCATTGAAATACAACTGAATGAATAGAAGTCATTGTTATATGTAAATTACATACTGTGATTTACTTACTAATTAAGGTCTACATATACAAACATACCTGCTGTAGATTATGATGGGCCATTCAATCACATCAAATGTTATTTTTTAATAATATATTATTTATATTTGTGAAAGGAGCATTTTTGGTTTGTTAGATAATTAGGTTTTTCTCCATTATATATTGGGCACATTATCCATTATAAATCTTCAAAAGAACAGCTTGGTATGTAAATGTTTGTAGATGTAAATGTAGTATGATTTACAAGTATGATAGTACAAGATAATATTGGTTTTATCTGTTTATCTGTTTTTACATTCATGTTTCTTGAATGTAGACTTTTGACAGTGATGCACCTTACTTCTGGGGTCTTCTTGTCTTGTGAAGGAGTTTTTCTTCAACAAGTAAATAAATACTGTAATGCAAACTCTGCCAGGCCTTTTGGTGTTGCTAAACTCACCCTTACATTTCTTCTTTTTAAGAATGTTCCAAATGTTGATTTGTTCACTCCTTATGTTTCTGCTAACTCTCAAATGAGTCTGTTTTAATTTTTCAACCTAATGATGGCTTAATTCAAATTCTCTACACCTCTTTATTCTGCATAATGAGAATCCAGATAAACAGCTACCAAATGTAAATTCAACACCTTAAGACATGTCCCTGTCTTATTCTGATTTTATGTAATAATAAACAAACAAATCAATAAATAAAATTAATCATTAATGATTACATATTTTGTTATTCAGATGACAGATTAAAATTTTTAAAAAGGACAAGGGAAAACCAGGGAAACAAGGAGCTGTTTGTCATTACATTTATTAGCATTTTAAGAGTGGCTAAACTAGTTGGTGGATGCTCAGCATCACTTTCCAGTGTACATGGCTCACTGCACAGAAAACCAATACATCTCTAACAAGTTGGCTGTTTTTCTTCTCTCCTTTAAAATACAGACTTAAACCATTAAGTCTAGTTTTCTCTTAAGTTTATTCATTCATTCTTAAAAGACTTCACCACATAAAAGCATTATTTCATGTGGAAACTATAGCACATAATTATAATGAATAAACAAGTAAACAAGCAAACAAATATATAAATTCTCACTCTATTCTCGAACCGTTTACTACTTTAGCTTAGCTTACTCGAAGAAAGTTAATGTTTAGGAACAGATTTTCAAATAAACTGTTACAGTCTTAATTTCAAAGAAACACGTTGGAAAAATGTTAAACAGTTTAAAAAGTAATTATTTTTTTTACATTTACAGGACTTGTCTTGGCTTCTCTAACAGAAATGTATAATCAATACTGCTCTCTGGTGGCAGTTCCTGGAAGTAAACTACTTTAGTGGGCTACACATTAGGGTTGGTAAGATTAACCGAGTCGCATTGGTGCACCAGCATAAAAGTTACCGATGTGATGCATCGATTTACAATTGTGCATCTGATACAAGTTGGCATTTAAATCAGGATGCATTTGTAAAACGATTTGTTTATATATTATTATTAGTAGATGTATTTTTACTATACTTTTACTATTTAGAAACTGACCAATAATATGTGACAAAGATTTTATATGTCGATATGTAGATTTTTTCTTAGTAAATTGATTCTCGAGGACGTTCTCTCAGCACTACTGCTGTTTCGTGAATACAACGCATTACAAAACAAGAGATTCACAAAAAAAATAGATTAACACGGCAGATGTAGAGATGCATCTTCCGGGGGACAGAACAGGAAAAGAAGAACTGATTGTATTTAATTTTATTTTTAATTTTTTTTTTGCACTACAAAGGCCTGTTTGTGAAAGGGCCATGCATTAGATGGCAGAAGTAAATATATGATTTGCTGTTTGTCTGAACCAACGAAAATAAAAGCAATCTACTGTATCTGTGCCATATTTAATTGCTTTACACAATATTTGTACCATTACATCGTATTGCATTGAATCGCATTCTGTTGAATCAAATTGAAATCGGATCGCACTGCATCGTACTGGAGTGAATCTTTTGCATCACATTGCAAGCTGCACCATATGTATCTTTAATGTATCATATCAATGGCTATGCATCGATATCTAGGGTTATGCACCCTAATGCACCCTCATACCATCAGGGATGCAAGCTTTTGGACTGACTGCTGATAACAAGCTAGATTGTCCCTCTCTTCTTTAGTCTGGAGGACACAGTATCCATGGTTTCCCAAAAGAACTTATAATTTCGGTTCATCTGACTACAAAAAAGTTTTCCACTCTCACTTCATTTTAAAGAAAATGGTTCAGAGAATATGGCATGATCTTTCAGGATAATTATTCTTTAAGGCAAAGTAATGGCAAAAGATAAAAATAGGAGAGACAAAATCTACCCAAATACTAGTGAGAAAACATCAGTTAATTAGTTATTTATATATCAAAATCTTACTTTTAATTATTAATGCAATTAAAATGAATGAAGTAAGGTGGTAACTACAGCTAACTAAATTCTATAAGTTTGGGATGTTGCTGTTCACTCAGCTCTAATACAATGTCTTTTAACTAAACGTTTAACTTTTGACAAAAATCACCCCACTTTCCCCTTGTTGAAGTCAGGTTGTGTTGGCAGCGTACTATAGATTATTGTCTTGCTGTATGATTCCTCATGGTTCCTCCCAGTTACACTGGATACTTTTCTTTGTAAACTGGCAAAATGATTCTGTAGACTGTTTTTCTAGTTTTTTCTATGTAGAACATTTCAGATAGTTTATGGGCTATGCACAATGCTTATTCAAATGATAATTCTTTTCCTTTTTTCTCAGCTTCAGAATGGCATGTTGGTTTGTCCATTAACTAATAACAAATGTAGTCTTCACAAGCGAAACCCAGGTCTTAAACCAGCAATAGATATTCAGATTTTTTTTTCCTGCTAGTTAACTGCTGTCCTGCCTGCTTTGTGGTTGATTGGGATATATTGCCATGACACATTTTCGAATACAATGATTTAAAGCATACATACGTACATACATACATACATACATACATACATACATACATACATACATACATAAATATGGTAGTATGGCCTTAAAGATGGGAGCTTTCAAGTACTGTGAAAATATAGAGACATATCGTAGGCCAAATTTGTTATTTAAATACTGTACAAGAAAATGAAGAAAAAGATTTTTATGTTTTTTTCAATTGAGGCAGAAAATATGGAGGTGTAGAAGTAGCCCAACACAGCACTCTCCTAAATCTGCAATTGGCCATGATATTACTATTTATTTCAACAAAGAAGGAACACTTTTATCAATTTTGGTGTGGCATCAATCATATGTTGTACAATAATAGAAAGCAAAAAACTTTGAATTAAAGATTGACTAGACTTTAATCAGTCATCTTCAAGTGAGTTTTATAGTAGAAAAAAAACATATTTCTTTAAAGATTTTGATTTCAATAGTAGTAAGTATACATACAAAAATGAATAAAATATTTACATATATTATAATACAAGTTACCTTGATAAAAGTCAAAAGCATTATGAACATATCCACAATATTTGGAGAGAAGTAAAGTATATTAACAAGATGTATATAGATGAATAAAATTTTTTAAATAACAAAGTGCCTTGGGGTGAGAGTGGGATGATCAAAATTCTGTACATAGTAAGCCAGAATCTGTGTGACTGGTATGAAGTCTTTGATTTGTGTGCCTTATTTCAGAATTTGTAGGTTGTCCAAGCCCACTGTTAGTCCCATCTGGGTTACAGATGTCCATATCCTCTCCACACATGCAATCAGCTGGAACAGCCTCTGCTTCCTTTATAGAAGTTATTGAATGGCTTTTGTCCCTCACATAGGATCCTACAAGAGTATTGCTTCTACTTCTGAAGTTCTTCGGCTCTTCATTTGAACAACTGATAGGTTCAGCGTTAGCATACTCTGCAGCACCATGGTTCATATAGTCATCCTTTGCATCAACGGAGTCTGTGGGCCCTGCCAGTTCCATCTTTAAGTTCCGTGCGCTGTCCATATAAGTCTGACTCAGCTTCACATCAGGTAAGTAGTTAGCATGGATCTCTGCCAGTTTCATGTAAATTATGTACCTGGAATGAATGCTCCCTCCATCTTCCAGAGCTGCTGCCAGGGCTAAATGGAAATATCCCATGGCATCATAAGCATCCTATGGCATAAAAAAGTGATTTGTAATATGCAAGGTAAAGTAAAACCATTTTAAATAAATATGAAAGATTACATTTAAATTTACATCTGTCTGTCTGTGTGTGTGTGTGTGTGTGTGTATACAATGTATTTAGAAAGTATCCAGACCCCCTTAAATTTATTCAATTTTGCTATGTTGCACCCTGATACTACAGTTGTTCGATTTTTCTCATTAATCTACACTTAGTACACATAATGACAAAGTGAAAACTTAATTCTAGAATTATTTTTAATTAAAAAACTTGAATATCACAAGTACAAAAATATTTATATGGTTTACTCAGTACTTAGTTGAAAATTCTTTTTTTATTTTCCCCCAACAATTACAGCCTCGTATCTTTTTGGTTAAGGTGCAACAAACTTTGCACACCTGTATTGGGGGATATTTTTGCCATTTTTCATGATAAATTCTCTTAAACTGTTCAGGTTGGATGGAGACTGTTGGTGGACAACCACTTTTAGGTTTCTCCAGAGATGTTCAATAGGTTTCAAATCAGCGCTCTGGCTGAGCCACTCTAGGACATTCACAGAGTTGTCCTCAAGTCACTCCTTTGTTGTTTTGCCTGTGTGTATGTGTGTAGGGTTGTGCTCATGTATGAAGGTAAACCTTCAACCCAGACTGAGTCTGTGGAACAGGTTTTAATTGAGGATATCTCTGTACTTTGCTCCATTCAGCTTTCTACCAACCCTGATCAATTCCCTGCTTCAGAAAAACACCCCCACAGCATGATGCTGTCACAATCATGCTTCACTTTTGCGATGGTTTTGGGCAGGTGATGAGCAGTGCCTGAAGAGTATCAGAACCAATGAGTCTTGTTTCATACAGTCCAGAAGTCCATCAGGTGCCTGTTTGGAAACTCAAAGCGGGCTTGCATGTGTTTCTGTGTAGGCTTCCATGTAGGTACATTGCCTTAATGCTCAGTGTTGGAGGGCTTCAGTGATGGTTGTCATTCTGGAACTTTGTCCAAATCTCAACACAGGATCTCTGGAGCTCAGTCAGAGTGACCATCAGGTCCTTGGTTGCATCTCCTACTAAGGTACTTCTTTTCCGATTGCTCAGTTTGGCTGGGTGACCAGCTCTTAGAAGAGTCCTGCATGTGAGAATTATGGAAGCCACTGTGCTCTTAGGGGAATTTTCAGTGCAGCAGCCATTTTTTGTAGCCTTCCCCAGATCTGTGCTTTGAAACAATACTGTCTTTGACATCTGCAGACAGTTTCTTTGTTCTCATGGTTTGGTGTTTGCTTTAATATGCATTCTCCGCTGTGAAGCCCTTTATAGAGAGGTGTGTGCCTGAGCTAAAGTGTTGCTGCAAAGGGTTTTTTTCCTACTTCAGTCTCCTTATGCTAGTCATACATCATGTGTTTAAGCTCAAATTCTATGATATGTAGTTTATGTATATGTATATATATATATATATATATATATATATATATATATATATATATATATATATATATATATATATATATATATATGTGTGTGTGTGTGTGTGAGGAAAATAAGTATTTGAACACCCTGCTATTTTGCAAGTTCTCCCACTTAGAAATCATGCAGGGGTCTGAAATTGTCATCGTAGGTTCATGTCCATTGTGAGAGACATAATCTAAAAAAAAATATCCAGAAATCTCAATATATGATTTTTAAACTATTTATTTGTATGATACAGCTGCAAATAAGTATTTGAACACCTGTCTATCAGCTAGAATTCTGACCCTCAAAGACCTGTTAGTCTGCCTTTAAAATGTCCACCTCCACTACATTAATTATCCTTAATTAGATGCACCTGTTTGAGGTCTTTAGCTGCATAAAGACACCTGTCCACCCCATACAATCAGTAAGGATCCAACTACTAACATGGCCAAGACCAAAGAGCTGTCCAAAGACACTAGAGACAAAATTGTACACCTCCACAAGGCTGGAAAGGGCTATGGGGAAATTGCCAAGCAGCTTGGAGAAAAAAGGTCCACTGTTGGAGCAATCATTAGAAAATGGAAGAAGCTAAACATGACTGTCAATCTCCCTCGGACTGGGGCTCCATGCAAGATCTCACCTCGTGGGGTCTCAATGATCCTAAGGAAGGTGAGAAATCAGCCCAGAACTACACGGGAGGAGCTGGTCAATGACCTGAAAAGAGCTGGGACCACCGTTTCCAAGGTTACTGTTGGTAAAACACTAAGACGTCATGGTTTGAAATCATGCATGGCACGGAAGGTTCCCCTGCTTAAACCAGCACATGTCCAGGCACGTCTTACGTTTGCCAATGACCATTTGGATGATCCAGAGGAGTCATGGAAGAAAGTCATGTGGTCAGATGAGACCAAAATAGAACTTTTTGGTCATAATTCCACTAAACGTGTTTGGAGGAAGAAGAATGATGAGTACCATCCCAAGAACACCATCCCTACTGTGAAGCATGGGGGTGGTAGCATCATGCTTTGGCGATGTTTTTCTGCACATGGGACAGGGTGACTGCACTAAATTAAGGAGAGGATGACCGGGGCCATGTATTGCGAGATTTTGGGGAACAACCTCCTTCCCTCAGTTAGAGCATTGAAGATGGGTCGAGGCTGGGTCTTCCAACATGACAATGACCCAAAGCACACAGCCAGGATAACCAAGGAGTGGCTCTGTAAGAAGCATATCAAGGTTCTGGCGTGGCCTAGCCAGTCTCCAGACCTAAACCCAATAGAGAATCTTTGGAGAGAGCTCAAAGTCCGTGTTTCTCAGCGACAGGCCAGAAACCTGACTGATCTAGAGAGGATCTGTGTGGAGGAGTGGGCCAAAATCCCTCCTACAGTGTGTGCAAACCTGGTGAAAAACTACAGGAAACATTTTGACCTCTGTAATTGCAAACAAAGGCTACTGTACCAAATATTAACATTGACTTTCTCAGGTGTTAAAATACTTATTTGCAGCTGTATCATACAAATAAATAGTTAAAAAAATCATACATTGTGATTTCTGGATATTTTTTTTTAGATTATGTCTCTCACAGTGGTCCTGCACCTACGATGACAATTTCAGACCCCTCCATGATTTCTAAGTGGGAGAACTTGCAAAATAGCAGGGTGTTCAAATACTTATTTTCCTCACTGTATATATATATATATATATATATATATATATATATATATATATATATATATATATATATATATATATATATTTACACTGATAATAATAAAGGCATCTCAACATGAGTGAATATCAAACCTTTATCTTGTGGAGGGTTAGATCAGCTAGTCTGCAGTAAACTTTAACATAGTAGCGAGCCTCTTCTGCATGCTCCAGTGCAGTGGGAGAGAGGGAAAGTGCCTTCAAATAGTAATTCTCTGCCAGCTCATACTGCTTCAGAGTGAAGTAGATTGAGGCCAGGCGATGGTAGGACACCTTCTCATTCAGGCGAACACCTCAAGAAGCAAACAAGAGTAACATGATAGTTTACAATCATGTTAAATGCTGTTTAAAAATCATGTCTGCTATGTACGGAAGTGCATTGCATTTACAAAGAGGAAAAAAAAACACAGAAAGGATCTCATAATTATGACTTATTATCTCATAATTATGAGATCATGATCTCATAATAATGACTTACTATTGCATAATTATGACTTAATATCTCATAATGATCTCATAGATAAGGGGCATTAAATATTATTATTATTATATTTTAACATTGACTACTAATATATGTTACACATTCTGACTGAAAAAGTTGGCATTCAGAAAGTGTAACATATATTGGAGGTCAATGTTAAAATATAAAATAATAATAATAATAATAATAATAATAATAATAATAATAATAATAATTGACAACTTAGAGCCAGACACTCGCACAGTAGTATACTCATGCAAAAAACCAACTCACAAAAGGAAAATTAGCTTTATTACCAGTTGAAGTGCTAATTTGCACTGAAAGTGTAGCGTACTGCAGGGCTTCCTGGTGCTGACCTTCCTTCAGCAACAATTCGGAGAGCTTACACAAAAGCCTGAACTCTGAATGCACATTGTTAAGATATCTTGCAAATGGCAGACCCCCATCCTGCACACAAAGTACACGTTTCACAAACAAACAAAAAAATCTAGTTAAAAACTATGAACTCTATACTAAAAAATTTGCTAATGCTAGAATATATTGAACACATTATTACACATGCTGTGATGATGCTGAAGTGCATACTCTAAAAAATGAAATAGCAGCAAGTCGGTTTCTGTGTCCTTTGAAGAAGACATCTCCGGCCTCTTCATAGATGTTCATAGCAAAGCATGGATCATTAATCCTTAGAGCTGTCTTTACAGCTGCCTGCAGAAGATGGATTATACAGACTGTTATTATAACAGATTCTCCATTATGTTTGATATTATAATACAAACCTTTTACAATGTATTGCAAGAACTCATTTAAATAGCACTCATGCTAGTGTCATAGAAATACCACTACCTATTAACTTATATCTTACTACCTTTCTCTCACCTGAAGATACATGTCTGCCAATTCATCCTCCCCAATCAAGTAGTAGATACGGCCCACTTGCAGCCAGGTCTCAGACTCCTCCTGTTTCTTTCCTAAGTCTATGGAAATCCTTAGACTTTGCTTTGTGTAGTCCAGAGACTTCAGTGAGGACCTAAAATTATTTTTACAAAAACTTTTTTTTAATCAGTAAAATCATTTCCATCAGTGAGATACATTCAGCTTGATTGTTTTAATTTGAAGCACCTGTAAAGAGAAGTAGTAACATTAGTAGTATATTAGGAGAAGTATACAAAACACAAACAGAACTTTCACTATGTTACACACTTTCACTATGTTACGCTCTCGCCAACGCGAAGCACCGGCGAAGGTCGCGGGGCTCGCAGGCCGACCTAGCAGAAGGCATGGAGATGGATGAGTTCTCTCCAGCCTCTCCTGCTGGGCCGAGCTCCCGTTCTCTGGGGAACGCACTCGCTTCGGCAGTTCCTTCTTCCGGCGCACGTAACGCAGAACTCTGTATTTCTTCCTCTGAGAAGGGAGAATTTTCAGATGCTAGCGAGCCCATAGACTCCTCACAGCCTGGGCTGTTCGAGGAGCTCTGGGAGGTAGTGATGAGGGCCGTCGCTAAGCTAGAGATAGCTTGGCCCGATGAGAAGTGGAAGCAACGCATTCCCAGAAAGCTGGATGAGTGTTTCCTGCATCCTGCGGCACAGCCTCCACCATTCTTTACCGTTCTTTCCCTACCTACACACTGAGGTGTCTAGGTCCTAGGAGACCCCATATGCATTTGCTCTACACAAATATAGTAGGGTTTATAGAGTGCGCATATGGGGAGATGCCCAGGGTAGTAGGTAGGGCTTACGCGGCGACAGGGCCACCAAGGTATGACGCAGGCCGTAGTTCGGTCCATGTCAGCTCTAGAAATGACAGAAAGGTTTCTGTTGCTCACCCTTTAAGCAGAGATCCCGACAGGGACAAGGCTTTCCTTCTAAACACCCCAGTGGCTTCCCCTGGCCTGTTCAGGTGAAGCTGTAGGTAAGGGCGATCACCGACAGGTTCAGAAGACTACGGCGACATTTCAGTGGTACTTCCCCACCGCTCTCATGGGCTGCTTGGCGGCCGGGCAGCGCAAAGCACAAAAGCAGACGCTCAAGGCCCAAATCGAAGGAGTCAGCCAACCTAAGGGTGGTCCTCTCCTTGAACAAATTTGCAGTGGTGAAGCGGCCCTGACAACCAGAGTGCCTTACATCAAAAAGGGCGGTGTACACCTTGCACGGTGCCTGTACCTCCTCGTCACCACCAGGAGGCCAGACTGTTAGCCCTGCCACAGGTCATGCTTTGGGGCACAACCTCCCTCCAGCAGGTGTCTCCCTCCATCTCTGCCCGAGAGAACGCTGCAGATGGAGGAGACCCGCCGCCTTTTAGGAGGCCTCAACGGCTGCAAGGCACCGCTCCAGCTGCTCTGAGACTGTCAGAGGCCAGCCTCGAGAAGCTGGTTGCCCCAAAAGATTTCCTGGCAGATTTGGGAAAATCTGCCAGACATATCTCAGTGGGTCCTGCATATAATAGAGAGGGGTTACTCGATTCAATTCAGGTCCCCCCGGTTCAACAGGATGTGCTCTGGTCCTGGAGAAAGAAGTACGCACCCTCCTGAGGAAAGGGGCCATCGATTTGGTTCCTTCCTTGGTCAGAGAGTCAGGCTAATATAGCCAGTACTTTCTTGTTCCAAAGAAGGACGATGGATTGCGGCCGATCCTAGATCTACGCTCCTTCGACTGCTCACTTCATGAGGCTCAAGTTCAGGATGCTCACCCTCAAAGAGGTCGTGTCTCAGATAAAGTCCAAGGACTGGTTTGTCATGATAGATCTAAGGAACACCTATTTCCACATAGCCATCCTTACTGCTGATGGGAGGTTCCTGAGGTTTGCTTTCGGGGATGAAGCTTCTCTCACCCCGCACCTTTACAAAGTGCATGAATGCGGCCAGGAGTGGCTCTAATGTCGAGGTCATAAAACCTGACAAAGGTCAAAGGGGTGGACCAGCCCGCAGTGTTGCATATGTCCTGCAAGGAAACTCCCGCGGACCAGGCCGTAGAGGCCACCATACTCCAGGTGGAATGAGCCTTGACTCTGGAAGGAGTGGGAAGACCAGAGGACTCATAAGATGGGGTAATGGCATCCACTATCCATCTGCTGAGAGTCTGCTTATTGGCAGGAAAACCTTTCCTGTTCAAGCCATAGCAGACATACAGCCACTCCGACTTTCTTCGCGGACTCGTCCTGTGGAGATATGTATCCAGTACTCGCACTGGACACAGTGGACTTTGCTTCTCCTGGTCTGGGCTTGGAAAGGAGGAGGGCAGAATGCCTGCAGTACAACAGGTCATGAGGGAGATGTAGGCACCCTAGGCACATACCCAGGTTTAGGGTAAAGAAAGGCACTGGCCATGCCAGGGGTAAACTCCAGGAGAGATGGGGCCACAGACAGAGCCTGTAGGTCCCTGACCCTCTTAAGGGAGAATATCGTTAAAAGAAAGGCGGTCCTACAGACAGGTACTTATGGGCCACCTTGGCCAAGGGCTCTAAGGGGGCTCAGATAGAGCCGCCAACACAACGGCCAAATCGAGTTTGTAGACGAGATAGTGACAAATAGATGAGTCCGTGGAGAAAGTCAGAGCGGCTGTTTGTCTGCTATGGCCTGAATAGGAAAGGTTTTCCTGCCAATAAGCAGACTCTCAGCAAATGGATAGATTACCCCATCTTATGAGTCCTCTAGTCTTCCCACTCCTTTCGGAGTAAGTCTCATGGAGTTTCCCTGCGGGACATATGCAACGTTGCAGGCTGGTCCCCCCCTTCGTCCTTTGTCAGGTTTTACGACCTCAACATCAGAGCCACTCCTGGCTCCTCTGTCCCGCATGCTGGTGGTGCTCAGACACACAATGCAGGGACTGGTCAGTATGGTGTGATTGGACACTCGTTCCCAAAGCATTTCGACGTTTGAATTCATGAAAGGGAACATCTCTAGGTTATGTATGTAACCCTAGTTCCCTGAGTGAACAAGACACTGCGTGAACAGGCCATACTCCCTGCATCCCTGATTACCATCTCTTTTTCAGAAGCTAATGTCTCTACCATCGTTTAGCCATTTTGTAGCTTCCTGCTTTGTGTGACGTCACCTGCCGATGATGTCACGACTTGCCTATTGGCCGGATTTTACACGTGATTCAGAGTGTGGACAACGCGAGGCGTTCCCAAAGGGTTTTGATGCAGCGTCTTGTTCCCTCAGGGAACTAGGGTTACATACGTAACCTAGAGACGTTTGTCATTTCACTTGTTAGTGGGTGGGGTATATTAGGCCGCAAGTGAACATTTGCCATCAAAGTTGATGTATTAGAAGCAGGAAAAATGTAGAAGCATATGGATTTGATTAAGTTTGACATAAGCCAAATTGTGATGGCTAGATGAATGGGTCAGAGCATCTCCAAAGCTGAAGCTTTTGTGGGATGTTCTGTAGTGGTCAGCATCTATTAAAAGTGGTCCAAGGAAGGAACAGTGATGAACTGGCAACAGGGTAATGGGTGGCCAAGGCTCATTGATGCAAGTTGAGAGCGAAAGCTGGCCCGTGTTGACTAGCTTCTGTAGCTTCAATAGCTGAAGAGGTTAATGCTGTTAATACTGAACAGGTCAGGGGAACCAACACAATATTAGGCAGGTGGTCATAATGTTATTCCTGATTGGTGACCATAAATGCTTAGTTGGCATATTATATTTATATATATATATATATATATATATATATGTATATATATATACACATTCAAAGAGTTTTCTTTATTTTCATGACTATGAAAATTGTAGAGTCACACTGAAGGCATCAAGGGCTATTTGACCAAGAAGGAGAGTGATGGGGTGCTGCGCCAGATGACCTGGCCTCCACAGTCACCGGACCTGAACCCAATCGAGATGGTTTTGGGGTGAGCTGGACCGCAGAGTGAAGGCAAAAGGGCCAACAAGTGGCAAGCATCTCTCGGGGAACTCCTTCAAGACTGTTGGAAGACCATTTCAGGTGACTTTCTCTTGAAGCTCATCAAGAGAATGCCAAGAGTGTGCAAAGCAGTAATCAAAGCAAAAGGTGGCTACTTTGAAGAACCTAGAATATGACATTTTTCAGTTGTTTAACACTTTTTTGTTATGTATATAATTCCATATATAATTCCACATGTGTTAATTCATAGTTTTTGATGCCTTCAGTGTGAATCTACAATTTTCATAGTCATGAAAATAAAGAAAACTCTTTGAATGAGAAGGTGTGTCCAAACTTTTGGTCTGTACTGTATATATACATACACAAACACACACACACACACACACACACACTGGAGATTAAAATTAGAGAACAATTTATGAACAATTCTGAAATAATGTCATCTTCACTGCTCAACAGTTGAAGGAGTTTTTGCCCTGTCTATACCATGCTACCAGAACACCTTTTCCACAAAATAACTAAGGCATTTCCAAAAAAACCATCATTTTGCAGAAAACACACAAAATTTTCTAAAGGTTACAACAGTCAGCAATTAGTAGGAAGTGTACAGGCCTCTGCTATGAATGACTTCAGCACATCTGCGGCCACAGGACAGCACTAGTCTCTCACACCTCTCTGGTGTGATTTTGGTCCACTCTTTTTCCAGTCTCCTCCACAGTTCGGTGACTGTAGTGGGTTTCTTGGCCATAACTTTGTCGCCAAGGATTTTCCAGAGGTTCTCTATTGGGTTGAGATCAGGACTCTGGGCAGGCCATGTCATTATTTCAATGTTTTCAGTTTCAAGGAACTGCTTTACCCGTCTTGCTGTGTGACATGGAGCGTTGTCCTGCATAAACACTGCAGGCTGATTGGGTGATGAATGCAGGGAAGGAACCATATGTTGTTGAAGAAGGTTCTGATAAACATTTGCATTTACTCTGCCATGTAGCTGAGGCCCAACTCCTGCTGCAGAAAACATGCCCCAAACCATGACACATCCTCCTCCACTTTTCACTGACTCCTTTACAAACTTTGGTTTCAGTCTTTCTCCAGTTTGTCGCCGAACATAATGTTTCCCGTCGGACCCAAATAAATTAAACTTGCTTTCATCACTGAAGTGAACTTTGGACCAGTTCTCCTCTGTCCACACAACATGCTCCTCAGCAAAGCTTAGTCTAGCCTTTCGATTCTTTCTGCTAATGAGAGGTTTAGTCACTGCAGAGTGGGCTTTCAGTCCAAATGCTCTTAAACGTCGAGACACTGTATGACGAGACAGATACTTACCCTGTACAGTGCTGAACTGGTGAGCAATTCCAGCTGCAGTGTGGAAATGATTGCCCATTGAGATCCTCTGCAGTATCCTGTCCTCTATTGCATTTGTATGGATGACCAGCTTTCTTGGCGGACTTGAATGAGTTTGTGATGTTGTAAAGATTCAATACTCTTTAAATCACAGATTTGGCTGACCAACTTGTCTTGCTATGGCTGATAGGGTCAACCCTTTGGCCTTCATCTGGACAACCTGCTGCCAGAGGCTTTCAGTCACTTCAGAACGGCCCACCATCTTGCAGAGTCTTTGAAGCTGGAAGTCAGGCTGCCAGTTAAATAGGGGTTGACAGATAATCAAGAAAATTAGCACCAGGTGCCAGATTAACACCAATAACTGGGAGGTATCTGAAAGTGTTCTCTAATTTTGATCAGTGTTTTTTTTTTTAAATGCCTTAGTTATTTTGTGTAAAAGGTGTTCTGGTAGTATGGTATAGACAGGACAAAAACTCCTTTAACTGTTGAGCAGTAAAGATGACATTATTTCAGAATTCTTTAATTGTTTATAAATTGTTCTCTAATTTTGATATTCAGTGTATATATATATATATATATATATATATATATATATATATATATATATATATATATATATACAGTGGAACCCCGTTGTACGAGCAACCTACTGTACGAGCAAACGGAGATACGAGCAACCTCGCTCGCAAAATTTTACCCTGTTTCACGAGCAAATTTCGAAGGAACGAGCAAACTCACGCTGCCGGTTCCCCGTTTTCGGCGGAGGGTCGCATCAGTCGCTTAGTTGATGACGTATCACTCGGTCGCTCTCGTTGTTCAGTGCAGCAAAAACGTAACTGTGGCAGCGGGGGCGTGGCCGAGCGGCGGTTTGTGAATGGAGGGCGGGTCCGGGAGCAAATAGGCAGGGGATTGCTTTACCTGAAGTTAATGTGACCTAATGATTGTTCTTTCTTTTCAAGTGATCGGAGTGTACATTTAAGGAGGAGAGCGTGTGTGTGTGTGTGTGTGTGTGTGTGTGTGTGTGTGTGTGTGTGTGTGTGTGCGTGGGTGTGCCAGAGACGTGCTGCGTGGGGCACTAAGCAGACCGACACAA
Source organism: Silurus meridionalis (assembly GCF_014805685.1). Taxonomy (NCBI): domain Eukaryota; kingdom Metazoa; phylum Chordata; class Actinopteri; order Siluriformes; family Siluridae; genus Silurus; species Silurus meridionalis. The sequence goes on from NC_060888.1 coordinate 13,706,071, forward strand.
GAAAAACAAATAAAAGGATGTAAAGCCTTTGCACCTGACCTGTTGTGGCGTTCCTTATTCCCGTATTCATACGCTCTCCCACAGTAACTTTTTTTAGTTTGATATTTTTATTTCACTAGAAATCTTGAAAAATGTCTCCCAAGAAAATCCGTGATGGTGCTGTGAAAATGAAAATAGAATTACCATGGAAACCGAGGAGCTTATGAGCGTTTTGTGCGTCTCATACTCGCAATCAACCACAATCACACGAGTAAGTGTTAAATTATGTTTATATTATGGTCATTTGCTGTGTATTTGTTTTTAAAAATAGACTACAAATACTTTTTAAGTGCAGAAATAAGCGATCGGATGAGATCTCGGAACGGATTAAATCACTTTTACATTCATTCCTATGGGGAAAATCAGTTCGAACATACGAGCAAATGGACACACGAGCAATTTTCAAGAACGAATTATGCTCATACAACGGGGTTCCACTGTGTATATATATATATATATATATATATATATATATATATATATATATATATTACATACACACAGTGGAACCCGGTTATGTCGATGTCCTAGGGGGTTGGCGAAAAGCATCGAGATAACCGATGATCGAGATAAACGAAAATCAATATGGCGGCAATATATTAACGTGCTTGAAATTTCTTTATATACATGATGTGCGTTATTAAATGAGAATGTGCATGCATGTATTTTTGGAGGGTTTTTTTTACACAACAGCGTTGCCGCGATTTGTTTGATGAAGGCATGCTATAAAAATACATACAGTACGTTTGTTAACTGTCAGGAATCCACCTGCCACGCCCCCTTCGGCGCCCCCTTCAGCGTGGCAGGGCTTTCTCGGCCGCTTTCTTTGAAGCTCCCGGCTTCAATCGCGCACATATGGTGCTCGTTTAGCATCATCACCATCTCCTATTTAAACTTCCACACTCTCACCGTTCGTTATTGTTGGTATATGTTGGTTCACGGCGGTCTTTGTTATCGCGCATGCGTATCCCGGTACGTACCTTCCCACCGGCACTCTCTCAACGGCTGCTCTTTTCTTCCCAAATCGCATCGCGGATTCCCCCGATCCTGCCGTTGTTCATTCTATGCTTTTGCTGCTCATCCCACGTTCTCCCGTGTGCTGTTCAGCGCCGCGCTTCTACTTTTGCCTCCCGTTCATCGCATAACATTTAACAACAAAAGGCATATGTGCACTAACTAACAGCAGAGATAGACCAGTATACAATATAACACCTGTAGCATCTGTAAGGCTTGATTTTTCAGCCACTTTCGCGAGTTCTTCTGCGGCTGCACAGTGCCGATCGAGATAACCGACGTTAAATGGCAAATTTTTCACCCCCCTTGTGCTCGAGATATCAGGGTTCGGCGACATAAAAAAATTGACATAATCGATAAAAAATGCTTAGACAAAGTGAGAATTTGGCGGTTCCACTTCAAAAACGTCGACTTAATAGGGTTGTCGAGTTAACCGAGGTCGAGATAAGTGGGTTCCACTGTGTGTATATATATATATATATATATATATATATATATATATATATATATATATATATATATGTGTGTGTGTGTGTGTGTATTTATATCGAGCAAAACATCAGTAGCAAAATAATGCATTATATGAGTCAAAGCCTTCTGTCTTACTTTTCAGTGTTAAGTGATAAGTAGAGATTACTGAGAATCTCCAGGTACTCTCCTTCCAGACGTTTATCCTTCAGTTCCCTGGCGAGCCCCACACAGTGTTCATAGTAAATTATACATTGCCCATATAACATTAAGTCGGCATAAAGGCGACTGAGCACCTTTGATACAACCATCTGACCTGTAATAAAAAACATGAAAGTAATAAAGTTTTATTTAATGAAATACATAATTAATTTTTATGTAGTTTGGAGAAAAATATAAAATGATAATTAAGAACTTCTATAAATGCAAAATATTTCTTTACTCACTGTGCAAGTTCTTGGCACTAATGGCAATCAGAAGACCCATTTCATAGGACAGCCTAACCTTTTGACATTCTCCCCTATCTTTGTAGCTTCTACCTAGCCACAGCAGAGTCTGAACATGCTCTTCATCTGAGGGGCTCTCAGAGAGAAACTGGAAAAGGTACAGAGATCTGAGCAAAAAACTCTCTGCCAGTCCTGGAGCCCCAACTGATAAGGCTAGGCACCCTAGGTTAGCCAGAGCCAGAGCTTCATTATGCTTGTTCCCATTATCCTGTGAAATCTTGAGAGCACAGTGAAAGTACTTTGCTGCTTCTGTTATCTTCCCCTGTTTGCGAAGACATAGTGCAAGTAGATTGTGGACCACTCCATGCTGTGCTGACCTGGCTGTACTATTCAGAGAGTTAAGGAGAGGTTGCAAAGTAGATTGGGCTCTGTCTGGTTCCTCTGTAATCACTAAGAGCCAGGCCAGCAGCACTGATGCCTCAAAGCACTCCTCCTCATTAATGCATCTTCCTGCCTGCACTGCTTGTTGTGCACAGAGAACTGCTTTTTCCAAAGATCCATACTGCTGGTAGACACTGGCCAAACATAGACAAAGGTCTCTCTGGGTCTTCAGGTGTTCTTCACAGTTGGCTATTGACAGTGCCTGCTGAAGGTAAACCACCATCTGAGCTGGAAGCAAAGCAGAGCCATCCTTCCAACAAGGATTCAGTCTGACTGAGTTTTTTAGGAAAAGTTCAATCTTTTGAAAAGCAGTATCCAAAGAATGACCTTGACCTGAATCTAGACTGAGAGAGGCTAACGCAAGATACGGCAGATACTTTTTGTGGTAGAGCCTGCACAGTATCCAATTGAGATCAACTGGCCTTATAGGCCGTCCTTCTTCTGCTGAGAGCGTTAGAGTGAGGAACTGAAGTCTTTCCACAAAAGGCAAGGCCTCCTCAATCCTTTTGTTTTGCAAAAATAGACAGAGGATTAGATAGCAAGCCCGTGCCTCGAGGTGCATATCATTGTCAACAATAGCTTTGCGTAGAATGGGTTTGAGCAGTTCAAACTCGTCAAGAGAGCAGAAGTTATGCATTGGTAGGCACAGTATAAGGGCACTCGCTTTCTCTAATGTATGAATCAGTTTGTCTGTCATCTTTTGCTTCAGGTACACAGCTGTAAGATTGGTATACAGGGCAATCAATAGAGGTATGTCATTAAAGCCAGCTACAGGGACATTTAGTGCCTCTTCAAAGTAGACTCGAGCCTGTGAGAACTTAAGTTTTTTGGCACACAACCTGCCCAACAGGAAGCAGGCTCTCCGATGGGCCCACACCATCCTTCCTTTCTTTGCTCCTTCCCGCAAGCTCTCTAGATGCAGAAGCACCTCATCCACTGGAAGACCACCAAAAACTGTCTCCAAGAAGGAGTAGGACAGGTCATAAAGTGCATGAAAAGAGTCCTGGAAGTGGTCCAGGTTGAGGAGGGTTAAGATGGGATCAACAATCTCAGCTTCTTCATTGTCCCACATGCCTTCATCCATAAAGGGGGGATCTTCCTGATACTTGTCCATTTCTTTGAAAGTGTCCTCCAGGCTGAAGGAGAATGGCTCATTTTCCCTGTCTAGGCAACTTTGAGAAGCATAAAAGGAAGGTTGAGGAGAAGAGTGATAGGATGGTGTATGACTGTGTTCCATTATAATGCTCTTCCTGGCATCTTCTGCGTTTTTCTGTTCTGAGGGATAATGCAAACATAGTTCATATTTTAAAATGATAGAAAATATTCAGATGTACACGTAGTATGTATTCATAATTTAAGTAAAACATATTACCTTGCTTTGGTTGGTTTTTGATATAGGTGAAATCAGAGTCATCAAGTCTGTCTGTAAACAAGTAAAATTCAAGTTCCATTAAAATGAAAACCATGTCTACCTAAACAATATTAATTATATTACAGACAAATGGTATTTATGTTTTCTACCTAATCTGTAAACAGTGCTGATGTCAGTGAAGAAGAGTTTGTCCAATAAACCAGTGTGGCACTGTTCAACGCAGGGGTTAAACTGGGAGAGGGCCACTGTCTCCTCCTCAGTCAGAAAGACCAATTGTCCACTGCTATAAGGACCGAACAAAGGCAGCATTATCAGCCACATGATTCCCATTCTGACTGTTTCATCACCTCATCGCATAACTACACTCCCCCTTCCAAAAGCCAGCAATACAAACAAAAATCTGAAAAATATAATAATTGTATTTTTTGTGCTTTGATGAGTGAATTTTAGGGAGGATTGACAATTAGAAATAATATAAAATGCACACATTGCCCACTTTATTGTTAACAACTGTACATTCATGCAGCTATCTAATCAGCCAATCAATCAGCCATTTGGCACCAACAACCATGCTGTGATTAGTTAGAAAAAAATCACACTATTTGCCCCCTTCTGATGCTTGATGTGAACATTTTTCTGATGCTCTTGACCTGTATCTGTTTGACTTATGCATTGTGATGCTGCCCTAATTGGCAGATTAGATAAATGCATGAATGTGTAAGTGTACAGCTGGCCCTGCCCTAACAACGTGTATGTTGATTGTATGTTTAAATGTATTATATTTTACAGTCTTACAGTGATTTGACATTTTCAGGTCTCACATGAGCAATGTCAACAAATCCTATTTGTCCACCCGAGGTGTGTCTCCCAATGAATGTATTCAGTGATCTAATAAGCAAGCCTTCAACCTCTATCAGATCTCCTTGACTGAAGTGCAGTTCATCTTCAGCCATTGAGTAATGGTCTACTACTGCTACGTAGGTTCCTGTTACTGGGGAGAGACATAAAAAAAGCACATTTAAAAGTCTTTGTGTGTTCACAGAAAAAAAAAAAAGAAATATGACAATTTTAGTAGTAGATCTAAAACACACTTACCTATAGGTTGGTCACATTGGGCTTTAGTGGATGAAAACCCTCCTGCATTGCCATGGTACTTCCTAAGAAACCACCTTTAAAACACAATAGGTTTATTCTGATGGACCAATATGAAAACTGTAAACTAAATAATAAATAAAACCTAATTCAGAATTTGAAATATATAAATGTCTCTAGAGGTTTGTGGTTCATTACTGATTTAATGTAACTATACCATGTCTAAGATGAGATTGTCAATGTCACTCACTGATAAAAAGGGTAGGGCAGAGGCTGCATTGCTTTAACAGGCACTAGGCCATGCTGACCAGTAGACAGCAGTGTTCCCTCCCACATGGACTGCTGTCCAATATCCTTCACAATAACAAGGTCATTCTTCTTGTAGATAAGTTTGTCTTCATCCTCTATATACTGCTCACTGTTAACCAGAGCTTTAGCAAAGAATGAACCTACAAGCAAGCACAATACAACTAGCACAATACAACTCCACAGATTCCATCATACTTTAGACTCTTGTCTATAACCTATCTATATGTTTTTTACTTTCACTATCATTTTTTTATCATTATATTAGCTATTAGTCATGCTGACTACTTAAAATCACAGGTAAATTAAACAAACTATTATTTACATCTATTCTTATTTGTTTAATTTTTTTGTTTATCATGATGAGTAGTATTTTTATTAGCATACTATTATCTTTCTAAAACAATTGCCTTAGAAAATAAAGCAAGCACCTATTAGTACAAATTATATAAATGATTAGGGTAAATAATTTACATGTATACATGATCACACTCTTCAGCAAAAAAATTACTTAGTTTTAAACCTGTGTAACACCCTGTGTTTCTAATTCTCTTACAATTCTACTTTAAGTTAAACAGTGCTTTTATCATGAGAAATGGATCAATTGCTTAAACATAGTTCAAGGATTTCAGGAGACACAACAGTTATGTTTGCTCACAATTACATACAGCAGAGCAACATGTTGTGACTACCAACAGGACAAAGAGATTGCATCTCTGCCAGAAAACCTTCATCCGTCCTTTATTGTGATTGTTTTGAGCGATAAATACATTTGCATTCATTGGTTTTGAAAAATCTTTAAATAAAATATTTCAATATACCTGTAGTACAATAGTGCAGTATTGATCAGTCACTTACCTTCTTGAAGTAGGAGACCCAGATAAAGGGTGGCAAGGTGTTCCTCATCTACCGTCACACAAATCTCTACATCACTTAGCAACAGAGGGTCCAGCCACAAAGACTGGTCACACAAGAAGTTTTCCAAGCATCTTGCCACATATCCTGAGGCACAAACACACATATATTGCAAATTGTGCTAGATTCCACTGTGTGTGGGTAGCATTTAAGCATATTATGGGGCATCTTTGTGTAGTTGTTATGGCTGACCTAGAGCCAGGTATGTAGAAAACTTCCAGATTTCCTCCACAGTCTTAAATGTAATAACAAAGTAGTCTTTTTCAGCATGCACTGAAACCAAGCGTGCAGAGAGATCCTGGAAATAGAGGACCAAGAATCATTGGGAATGATTAAGTAACGTGAATAGGGTAAACACATTAATTTGACTATATTTAACATAAATACTTTAAAAAGCTTACTTTAAAAAGCTGAATTACATCTTGGCTGTTGCTCTCTACAACCCTTAGTCTAGTGCGCAGTGCTTCCTGAAGCACGCTGTCTGGTTCCAAATTGGAGCGCCTTCTCCCACTGAACAGCAGTATCACATCTGAATAAAATTAAAGTAAATAAAGCAGATTTTTAGAATTCAAAAGCCTACTGTTAATTAACATAGGTGGTCAAAACAGGTAAAGCATTTCAAGGAACACAAATATAACATTAAATTATGGAACTGTACATTTCCTATATACTGTATAATTTTTTTTTGCACTGACAGCAGAGTTGTCTTTGTGGGTGAAAAATTCTAGTATGCTAGCCTACATCTAGCAGGATATGATTAGGCTGAGTGCAGATATTAGGGTTGTCTGAAAGAGCATTAGCTCTGACAGTTTGCTGAATCAGGCCTGCCATTACTGTCCATTATCGAAGCTTTTTCACTCTGTTCTATATGGCAGTGGAAATCTTGATGCAAATACCTGAAGAGAAGTGATCTCCTACAGCCAAGGAGACAGTGCTGAGAGCTTCCTTCCTCTTCCAGTAACTCTCACCAGTAATGCTCTCACCCTCCACCTCTGCCTCTGTTTCCACTTCCTCATCTCCTGTGCAAAACAAAGTACAAGAAAGAAAAATACTTCATGTTTTTTGCACTGATTAACATCTTGACAGGAACTGTAACATGATTTGGCAATCACGATAACTTGATGCTGTTGAATAAAGGAATAGTTCCAACATTATCCAACTAATCAACAACAATGTGTCTTTACACACTTTGGTACATTTTAAAATTAGCTTAAAATATTAATTAAACAGGTTTATATTTAAACAAAACCTAACCTTGTTTTTCTTACCAGAGGCCATGACATCATTTCCTGGAAAGAGCTCATTGGTTCTTGTTAGAACATATGGGGGCTCTTCCCATAATGTATTGAGCTCAGGAGTTGATATATCTATGGAAAGTGCAGTGGAGGCTTTTGTCAGAGGTTAAAGCAGATTAAATGTGTGAAAACTGAAGGGACCATTTAGAAACAAACAAAAATTAATCCAAATAATTTCATAAGCTATCTCGCAGCAACATAGCATCTTGACACTTTCAACGGGTTGATGCACTTTAGACATTACTGGGAAGATGCATGCATGCTCTTGTCAATCAAATTTAGATCTCATCATAATCAGTGCAATCTTAACCTGCACTGCAAATCTGTGAAATTCTGGGTTTTGAAAATAACTCAATGACTCGGTTGTACAACATGGAATATATTATTCGGATTACTGATCATGCAGGAGTAAATAGCAAACATGTTATTATTATATTAATGACACTAACAAGATTAATATTAGCGTTAATCACAAAGCAGAATCACAATAAAATCTTAAGAGATACAATACACATACAGTCTAAGCAGAGTTGTGTATTACCTTCATGGGTTGATCTATTACCCATGTTTCATGGAAAAGTACTGACAGCTGCCTGTGTAAGTTCCATTTCATAGCAAAATTTTATAGGACCAACCTGAAAGCAAGAAGCACTTTCTCAGACACGGAGCTGGACAGCAGCAGCATGCCATGATGTGCACAACAAACTCGCGTACTCCTCTCACTGATAAATGGCTTCCATTCAAAGAAAAATCCACTTACACTGGACTGTGTAAGTCCGATCTTTTTTAGAATCTTATTTTAAAAAGACTTCTATTCTGTGTATTCTTGTTTTCCTGTGCTTAATCTTACTCTACTTATATCCATCAAGCATTTAGTTTACTCTGTAAATTGAGCTCTGCATTTGTTTCATTCTCTTTCTCTTTCTCTCTTTCTCTCTTTCTCTCTCTCTCTCTCTCTCTCTCTCTCTCTCTCTCTCTCTCTCTCTCCTTAGCTGGTCTGCAAATGTAATATACAAAGAGTGTGTTGCTGCTGGTATGCTGGTGTGGGTTGGTCAGTGGCTCTTTATGCCAGAGGGGGCTTTGTAAATTAAGTATTCTGGCCCTGAATGTCCTACAAACATGAACAACAAAAGGCCACTGACAGGCAATGTCTGTATACATATAACCCTGCAGGCATGACAGATTTTTTTTTATTGTATTTCTCCTTGTTTCTAAGTTTCTTTTTTTGTGTTTTTCCTGCAGGGTTATATGGTATACAGTTTTGCAAATTTTGCATCGGCCATGCCAGGAATTCTGGCTGCCAAAAGATCCATATTATTTTCACCCAATTTCCTTTTTAAACTTCCAGCAGGAAGGGTGAGAAGAAGAAGCTCGTTTGCATCACCTAGTGGCTTTAGTACCCCACATTGAAATTGGAGGTTTTATTGTCCAATGTAAGAGCATCTGCACAACACAGATGTTATTTTAGAATCCTAAGCAATATCCATATACACAAAAATCATCTGGAGCTTCAATATTCTGTTTATGCCATTTAAAAAATCTGGAGTTCCCGGTAATCTTTTCCTCAGTCATTTGCTCAAATGAACTTCTAAATAAACAATGCTGCCTATGAACAATCCATCTCTATTTATGAAAAAGCTAATTATGATGGCTCCTAATCAAATTTATGTTGTGACTGGCTAGCTGTAATCATATGACAGGCATATTGCATATGATGACTTTACATAAGATTAAAACTGCATCAAACATATTATGTATAATAATGTTTTACTGTCACCAACTAATAATACACAAGTAAATTATAAGTTGTTAGTTGTTAGTCATTTTAATGTCATGGTTATGCTTTATTTTTTTGAGTATAAAATTCCTTAAAGGTTTGTCATAAGTCATATGTCCATTTGTTAGAGTGGGGGTGTGTGTCAATGTCCATGAATAGAAAAGGAAAAGCCTGTAACTTGAGTATCGGGCATGGACACTAAGTTTAGAATATCTCACATGCTGGCTGCAAAGACCAGCAAACAAGCTATGAGAGGCAGTAACAGAGTGACAGAAAATGCATGTCAGAAAGTATACAAAATATTATATTAAAATAAAAGAAGTAAGTTAAAAAAGGAAAAACATGGCATTTAAAACAAAAAAAAGTAAATGCAGCATAACCTCAACACTATTATGTTTAACCAAACAAAAGTACAAAAATGTAGATAGAAAAGAACATTCACATACACCAGCCCCAATGATCATCCTGCAATCCTATTGATAAGTCGACCTTGTCACTCTGTACCTCTGTCCTTCTGGTTCCTGCCAGCATGTTCGTCCTTCATAGCAGTTCGAGTTTTTAGCACAGGGAGTAAGGGTTCTCCCCTCAGTCACACAATTGTAAAATTGAAATTCTCATGGTTCTCTAAAAATCCCGCTGTAGCACAGTTGGTATGTGTCCTTGCTGCATGTATCAGAATAGAAGACAGACACTACATGGAGGAAGTATATAAACTCCACCTCTCAATCCTTTCTCTCTCTCTCTCTCTTTCTCTCTCTCTCTCTCTCTCTCTCTCTCTCTCTCTCTCTCTCTCTCTCTCTCTCTCTCCTTCTGTCTCTCTCTTGTTTCTGTCTGTTTCACTCGCCTTCTGCCTCTGTCATTATCTTACTTAGCAACTCTGAGGTGTGTGTGTGTGTGTGTGTGTGTGTGTGTGTGTGTGTATGTGTGGGTGGGTGGGTGGGTGGCTGAGTGTGTATTTGAACTCTTTCGGAGTTCTCAGGAAGTGAAAGTCGAAGACAACAAACCTAATGACCACATTTTAGAACAATTACAACAGATTTTTAAGAATAGAATAAAATCTTTTCCTCGTTCCCTCATTATAACCTCTACTATTCAACAATTCAATGCCTGTAAATAAGGAATGTGAGAGGAAATGGCACAGCTTTTCTACAGCTTTTAGTAAAGTAATCCGTCTGGTTTGACTTGTTCTTTGTGCATAATAACCAAATAACCTTTTGGACTTAGTCATACTTCTTCTTCTAGTACTCACATTCAACTCACATTCCTTATCTCCCTACTCCTTACTTAGATAGCATTTCAAATTTGCTTTTAAGTCACTTTGTACTTTTTAAAATTATTTTAATTATTTATTAATTCTTTTTTCCATAATCTCCTTTTCGAAAGGAGAGTGAGTTTCCTTCTCATGCTCCTTGGACTATACAGGTTTTGCAAACTGACCTCTGGCTGCAAAATACCTGTGCTTTATGACTCTATATCTTTGTGGGGTAGATAATATGTTCTGACTCTGCTTTATTCATTTCCTGTAGTTCCCTGCTGGTTAAAAGTAAACCACAGAACAGGTTATATATTTTGTGGTTTCTTGGTAAGCCAATAGAAATGTCCCCTTTAGCAGAGAGGACCAAATCATGTGACAGGTCACTTGGCCCCAGAAATCATGCTCTATTATAAATTAAAAAACACAACTGGATAAGTCAGTATTCCAAATTAATCATCATACTTCTCATCAAGAAAATTATTCAGATTTAAGCCTTCAAACTTTTTTTGTGTCTTATTGGTTTTATGTAGCTACTGAAACCATGTTTCACAAAAGCATGCATGGTGTCTCTAATGTTGAAAGGTACTGATCGGGAGAGGACAATAAAAAACAAGAATTTGAGCAGCTCTTCAAATTTATAAAAGAATAAAACAAAACTTACCAGGGAAGCGGCTAAGAGACATACATTAAATGATGCAAATATCTGACAAACACTGATTATTGTTTGCATGCGACAACAATCTTATAATTATTCGCATGTCTGGGCTCTGGGTCTGGCTCTACACAGATATCCTAGACTATGTGACAAAATGTGTCTGATACAGCCAATTACAAAAGTTGTAGAAAAGGAACCGGCAAGAATGAGCTACATTAGCAACATTTCAGGAAAAGGACAGTTGATTGTCCATAGTTACCCCAAGGTTGTGAGCAGTAGCTGAAGGGGATAGCAGAGAGTTATGAAGAGTTTTTGTGAGATCCTGACCAGGAGATGAATCACCTGGGATGACCAGCAGTTTGGTTTTGCTGGGGTTGTGTTTTAGTTAATGAGCACTCATTTACGAAGATACATCCGCCAAGCAGGTGGGATCTGAGCGGAAACTGTGGTATCTGAGGGAGGAAAGGAGAAGATAAGTTAAGTGTCATCAGCATAGCAGTGGTAAGAAAACCCATGTGAGGAAATTACTTCACCAAGAGTGGTGAGTGAGAGGGTATAGAGGGAGAAAAGGAGGGGACCAAGTACTGAGCCTTGTGGGACAAAAGTGAAGAGTCTGCCTGGGGCCTGGACCCCCACCATGTTACCTGGTATGAGCAAACTTCCAGGTAGGAAGGAAACCATCCACGGATACAGAGGCGTTCCAGGCCATGCTGAGAGACTCTTAGCCCAAAAGACTGAGTGGTGTAATATAATCAAAGGTGATTCAACAAAGTTTAAGTTTAGAGGTGTTCACATTTAATACAGGTTATTGTAACAATATTGTAAAATGTATTACTAAAATGTTTAGTTGATGTACACTTTTCAAATTTTATACATTTTAAGGATGACAAATGTTTTAACAGAGTGTCTTTTTAAACATCCTTAGTCATGAAAAATATTAGTGTGATAGTGTTAGTGTGCATAAGACTTTGGCACAGTATTGTGCAGTTTTCCATATACGTACATAACTCTTTATATTACAACTAAACTATCCAGGCATGGCTAAACAGTAGCATGATCCTTTAGGAATGGAAAACTGCAAAGCTGCAAAAGAATTCTCACTATAAATAAAGTTCAATAACAGGCCAGTTTAGGAGTTTGCCTCAGAGCTGGAAATGAGAAGGGAGTTCAGGATTGTACAGTACCATCCCATTGCTTATGTGTTCTAACACCCGGAAGACAAGTTTCCTGTTGTTGATCATGTGCCCTGCAAAAACACTTAGCCTACTCTGTCTTTCCAATAAAAACAGACATTGTACATGCTGGATACATCTTTTTTTAAACCATTAAATAAAACTAAATCTAAGTTAATTTTTTTTAAATCAGTTTGCTGATGAACTACATCTGTTCATATTATGGAATGTTATGGGTGAACCAGCAAATAGGGCAACACCCAAGGATCATGTGTTTGGGTTGTAAAGACTAGCCTGTCAAGTTTGATTCCACAAAACAGGTTCTATAGTTCTATAATTGCTGAAATGGATAATGCTGGCTGTGATAGAAAGGTGTAAAAACTCCATTGCAGTTTGCAATGGGCCAACATAACTGCAGACTAGTCAGATTGCTAATGCTGGTACCTGTCCACTGCCAACAGCACATACAATGTGCATATGAGCATCAGATCTGGGCCATCATGTTTTCTTTCACATCATATCACATGGTTGGCTAGTGATATAACATTATGTATAACATTAAAACCAAAACAGAAACTGAATTCATAATTTTGTCTTGAGTACAGCTGAGGTAGAAAAAGTTTTATGGGTTGTTGACTTGAAAAAGCAGATACATAAGTACAACTCGGGGTTAAGTATAGCCTATGCATAGTCTGTCAAACACTAACTTTTGGCCCTGTAAAAATATAAAAGTGGAGATGGAGTATGCATAGTCAGGCAGTGAATAAAGCAGTGTGAAAGAGTGGCAGCAGCTCCCATATCCCTCCATTGTCCTGTTTCCTCTCTTCCTGACATCCTTTGTTTTCTTCAAGATTGGACAGCCTCAGAACAGAGCCACAGAAATATACACTACAATATACTATATATACTACAAGCTATAATATAGCTGCAATGTGTGACAAAAGGTTGCTGAGCTTTACAAAATGCAAAAGCGTCGAAAATGCCTATTTACACCATTTAGGCAATAAGAGGTTAAAGTGTAGAGGAAATGTTATGAATCATCCTGTAACAGGGGCATGAGCTAATTTTGCTTAAATGCACTTTGAAGAGGATGGGTCAAGTAGCCAAAAAATATAATAGTAAGAAGATTGCTATGATAAAAAAAAAAATCCTCTATTCTTGTAAAAAAAAAAAAATAAAAAAAAAATAAAAAAAAAAAATAAATAAATCATCTTAAACCAGTGTTTGTCAGACACTGTTGGAACTTTAAATGGCTCTATGGTCAGATAAAACCAAAATAAATCTTTTTGACAATAAACACCAGAGGTGTGTTTGGTGCACACACAGAGATAACCTTAACCATATAGCCAAAGTACCTAATTTCCACAGTTAAATATGGTGGTGGTTTTGTGGCTGATTTTCTGCTACAGGACCTGTAAATTTTGTTATGATCCATGGCATCATGCACTCACACAACAAATGTTAACAATTGTTTAAAATATTTTAAATGAACACCTGACTGCCTCTGCCAGAAAACTTAAAATGGTCCATGGTTGGATCTTACAGAAGAACAATTACCCAAAGCATACAGGCTCTGTCATGGCCATCCCAGTACCCTGACCCCTAAAAAATACCTGTGGGCTGAACTGAAGAGGAGATTCCACCAGCATAGATGTCAATATTTGAAGGATCTGGATAAACTCTAAATGGAGGAATAATTTCAGAACCATTAACATTAACAGAGCATTACCACCTTTAACATCTTCAGCAATTTGAGCTACAGTAGCATACAGTAACATGCATCAATTAGCCTTGGCCGCCCATGACCCCATCACCGGTTCACAACTGTTCCTTTCTTGGAACACTTTTGATAGCTACTTTTGATAGATTTATATAAGTGCTGTTACCTTGGCAAACAGAGGCAGCACTAAGTATCGACTAAAATGATGGTCATAATTTTTGCACGCATAATTGTAACAAAGATATTTATATATATATTTGGGTTGAATAGTCAGAACAGCCGCTTCCTGTTTAAGATATCACAATAGACGGAATAAACAGCAGAATAAATACTAGGTTATACCGTGCAAACCATAAATTTAAATGTGATAAAACACTGCCCTCCCGAGTATATACTGGGCATAACAGAGTTTGTAGCAGTGGTTATTTGAATTCTTCTAAGTTATTCGAACCAGAATGATTAGTTCAGAATCATTCATTGATTCGTGACTTTTGTAATTGTAATTTTCCGTAAATTACATGAGTGCAGGATGGTTTGGGGAGAGTGATCATAAATGAAGATGCCAGGAAGAAGCAGTTTTCAGTGTTACAGTATTAATTTTAAAAACTATGTCATAGGCAATTAAGGCTTGTCTTTAGTTTTCAGCTTTGTCTTTTCACTTTTGCACTTTTTTCCACTTTCAAATGCTCGTTCGTAATGTACCAAGACTTGAAAAACAGTGGCCAATAATTATTTTTATGCCATTCAAATGTTTATCAGCTGCAGCTTTTGAAATGTTTTTTTTAATGTTTTCAAATTATTATTACTATTTAATAATATTAACAATAAATAAATAAATAAATAAATAAATAAATAAATAAATAAACATAACAGCTAGAATTACCAAGCATTTTTATTGTAGCTCCCTTTTCAAAGCAAAAACAAGTCAATATCAATGACATTCATATAGGCTTGTTTAAAGGATGTGCTTGGGTTTCAGAAACATTTTACTTATCAAGAGCAACTTAACATCTAATACTGTGCTTGTTACAGCAGAAAGCATATGTTTTAAGCGTGCAGACATGCCAAAAGTTAGCCTTTAGCTTTTGCCCATTTGGCCATTCAACTGCTTGAAAGTCATTAAGGTAAGTAATTAGTAAGTAATAGGTAAATATTGTTGGTAATTAATAAGCTTAGATTATCTTATCTTTGCAGGCCATAAGAACCCTGAGACAGGGAAAGTGAACAGGAGCAGCAGATATTTTGAAGCTAAAGTGGAGTAGTAGGGGAGGATGGGTGCAGCTGTTTATATGGTGGTAATGTGTGATTAATTATATTTAGTAAAGACAGCTGGAGAACCAGTGACAAACTGGTTAAATAATTAATTCAATTTATAAGCTGATTCTGTACTCGGGTGCAGATTGAACACCCAGCAGTAACACTCACTGCTTCATTCAATCTATGCAGAAAGGGTTATTTACACACAAGCAACAGTGTTGTGTAGGAATTTTCTAGAATGATAGTAAGATATGCAAAACCATGGCTTGTACTGTAGCACTATAAACATGCAGAATCTGGCTCATACTAATCTATTAACAAGACTCAATACTTATTGTGTCACAGTTTTGTTTTTGGGAATCCAAAGTGAAAAGGGCAGGTGTGTTGATAGTTGTGTATGTGTGTGAGTGAAGTTCACTGTACTGTACTGAACTGTACTGAGTTTAACTGAGCCCATGGAGCTGACAATTTTTGGATAAATCCAAAATTAGCAGTCTATGTATATAGAGTATTTCACAAAAGTGAGTACACCCCTCACATTTCCAGCAACCATTTTAATATATCTTCTCAGGGGACAATAATATAGAAATGAAATGTATTTTATAGTCACTGTGCAGCAGTTATATACCAGTATAGATTTACTGTCCTCTAAAAATAACTCAACATACAACAATTATGGTCAAAATAACTGGCAACAAAAGTGAGTCCACCCTAAGTGATAATAGCTGTACATGGTTTAACCATGCAAAGCCACATCTATTTTCATCATGTTCATGTTATTGTCTGTTTGACAGGACCATACAAATTTGTGTATCTTGTATTAGAGCAGTTAAAATTTAGAACTTTAAGTACAATTCTCTCATACTGACCACTGGATGTTCAACATGGCTAAGAATTGTCTGAGGATTTAAGAATTGGAATTTTTGCTCTCCACAGAGATGGTCTGTGCTATAAGAAAATTGGTAACAATTAAATTCAATAAATTGTTATTTGTATAGCGCTTTTAACAATGAACATTGTCTCAAAGCACCTTTACACAGATAATGTGGTGATAAAGAATAAATAGGATGTTCTTTATGTGTAAGTTTGTCCCTTATAAACAAGCCAGTCTTGACTGTGGCAAGGAAAAACTCCCCAATATGGTATAAGAAAGAAACCTTGAGAGAAACCAGACTCAAAAAGGAACCCATCCTCATCTTGGTGGCACAGAATGTCCATTTATTACAGATACAGTGATGGTGATCAGATGCAAACTGTTGTAGTGAGTCTTTGTAGCAGACTGTTGACATTAACAACAGTACAAATCCAAATCTAAATCCTCAAAGCTAATGTTCCTACTCCATAATTTCTTAGATCCCCAGTTGCACAGTGTGGCCTCCAATCGAAGAGAACACCATCCAGAGGCAGGCCGGGATGAAGTGGGCATATCTGAGGAGAGGGGCAGGAACAGTGGTCACTGGAACCTCAGGAGCATGATTAACTTGACCGAGAGAGAGGGAAAGATAGAGAGATAGAAGAGGGGTGACAGGGAGAGAAGGATATGGATTATTATCTTGTATAAAAGTTGCAGTTGGGGACTCTGGCAACCTCGCTATGGCGACATAACTAAAAGGGAGAACCAGACGGTAACACAGACATGAGGGATCTCTGGGATGAGAGACAGCCCACCACACCACCGTCAACAAACCAGAGTGAATGTTTGAGAGTGAGGGGACGACAGAATACAAATATCCCAGTTCACAAAACACTCTATATCAGGGGTGGCCAACCAGTCAAGAGACCAAGAGCCACATTTTTTACTGTGTTACCGCAAAGAGCCACATCATACACATGGGCACACAAGAACATCACCCATTCCTTCCTCTCACACACACACAAACCTCTGCTCAGCCAGATTTATTGTAAATGTCACACACCAACATGATAATGACAGAAATTGACTCCTACAGTACTAAAACCACAGGCCAGTCATTTTCAACAATGAACATTGTGTGCACTGTCTCACACACACAAACTCTCAGTTCAACCAAGTCCACAAACAAAAATATAATCATTTACAATACCTTTTTTCTTTTACTATGCATGTTGCTTAGTGGGACTTCTGCCATTCCAGGTCAGAGTGCAACTGTGATTCAATAGCCATGTTAATGTCCCATATTCTGTGTTCAACAGTGTGGTGGGACAGTTGCACGTCTGATACCATGCGGTTTAGTTTGTTAGCTTTCGTCATTTTCAGAAGATTTCAACAATGTCAATTAGGCATTTTTTAATGAACTCCCCTTCATTGTATAGCTTTTTAGCTTGTGTAATGTTCCAAAGCAGTTAAAACTGTATCTGCTTTTCTGCCTGACTTTTCAAAGTGACCAACTTGTGCTTGTGAAGTTCAGTCCCTTTTGGAAATTCCTGCCATTTTGAGAGCGAACGTGACACAAATTGTTTACTTAAAATTTAAGTAAACAATTTGCATATCGAAGTTTGTGTTTGTGTGTTTTTTTAATGTGCGTTTTCGCTTCGCTTGAGTTCATTACGGTATTTTCGTCAAATGCGCATGTGCCGCAAAGTACCGCAAAGTTTCCTAGTAGGGCAAGATCATTTAAGTCTTTAAAATACCGTATTAATCTCAAGCGAAGCGGACACGCACAATAAAAAAAAACACAAACACAAATTTCGATATAAACGTTAGAGCCACATGAAACCAGGCAAAGAGTCACATTGCGGCTCGAGAGCCGCAGGTTGGCCACCCCTGCTCTATATCCATGACCCCTCAAGATCTGCTTCTTTACCTAAGAAAATCTACTGATAAAAGGCTCAACTAAATAAATGTTTTCAGCCTCAACTTGAACACTGAGACTGTTTCTGAGTCCTGAACACTGATTGGAAGACCGTTTCATAACTGTGGGGCTTTATCAGAGAAAGATCTGCCCCCTGCTGTAGTCTTCGTTATTTGAGGTACCAACAAAAAGAAAGATCATATTGGTAGAGAGGTTCACTCAGATACTGTGGCACGAGACCGTTAAGTGCTTTATACGTCAGTAGTAGTATTTTATAATCAATGCAAGATTCAAATGGGAGCCAGTGTATACTAATTAAAACAGCTGTGATGTGGTCATATTTTCTAGCTTTAGTAAGGATGATTGCTGCTGCATTCTGAAGTAACTGAAGCTTATTTATGCACTTACTTGAACACCCAGACAGTAAATCATTACAGTAGTCTAATCTAGATGAAACAATAGCATTAACTAATTTTTCTGCATCCTGTAACGACATCATATTTATAATTTTAGCAATATTTCTAAGGTGAAAGAAGGTGATCCTGGTAATATTATTTACATGAGCCTCAAAGGAAAGACTAGGGTCAATAATCACACCAAGGTCATTCACTCCTGTACACACTGAGACAGAAACACCATCCAGAGATACTACTTAATCGGAAAGTTTACTTCTAGCTGCGTGTGGTCCTAAAAAATGTACTTTCGTCTTAACTGAGTGAAGCAGAAGAAATTTATCAAGCATCTACTGTCTGATGTCCTTTACACACTCCTTAACATTGTTAAGCTGATCTCTCTCATCTGGCTTTTCTGAAATATACAGCTGTGTATCATCAGCATAGCAATGGAAGCGAATACCATGTTTATGTATAATTTCACCCAGAGGCAGCATATATAAAGAGAAAAGCAGTGGGCCTAAGACAGATCCTTGCGGAACACCAAACGTTACCTCAGAGAGTGTGGAAAACTCACATTACATTACATCAACAAACTGATAGCGATAGCGATTTACCACTTTAACTAGTGCTGTCTCTGTGCTATGATGAGGCCTAAATCCTGACTGATACATTTAAAAAATGTTATTCCTAAGTAGATGTGAGCATAACTGAACGGAAAAGCAGAAAGTTAGGTAACACCCTGAAACTGAGTTACAGTGGCCAGGGTCATACAGAGGTTTCCCAAGAAGGTTTCCACTGAGAAAAGGCCTTGTAAGGGTTGATCAAAGAGGTTGAGTCTTCCATGCTGTAAGTCAGGTGCAGAAGCTGGCTTCAAAAAACAGAAACAAAGAAAAATGTGTCTTGCCTACAGTCAAATATGGTGGTGTTAGCATAATGGTCTAGGGGTGTATGATTGCTGCTTGTAATGGGGAGCTGCGGATCATTGAAGGAAACATGGATTCCAACATGTTCTGTGACATTCTGAATCAGAACATGATGCCCTTCTTTCAGAAACAGTTTTCCAAAATAAAAACAACCCAAAACACACTGCCAAGATGACAACTGCCTTGTGGCCAAGTATGTCTCCAGACCTGAACCCTATTGAGCGCCTGTGGGGCATCCTCAAGAGGAATGTGGTGAAGTGCCATGTGTCTAACATCTGGCAGCTTCATGATGTCATTATGGAGTAGTGGAAGAGGATCCCAGCAACAACGTGTGCAGCTCTGGTGAATTCCATGCCCAGGAGGATTAAGGAAGTGCTAGATAACAATGGTGCTCACACAAAATATTGACATTTTGGACATAGTTTTGACATGTTAACTTAGGGTGTACTCACTTTTGTTGACAGTTATTTTGACAATAATGGCTATATGTTGAGTTATTTTTAGAGGACAGTAAATCTGTACTACTATACAAGCTGTACATTGGCTACTCTAAATATGTCTAAGTTTCATTTCTATATTATTCTCCCTTGAGAAGATATACTAAAGTGGTTGCCAAAATGTGAAGGTGTACTTACTTTTGTGAGTTACTGTTTACACACTGTGTGTGTGTGTGTGTGTGTGTGTGTGTGTGTGTGTGTGTGTGTGTGTGTGTAGTATATGTATACGTCTCACTTAATCCAGTGTATCATTAAACATGCTACTTTGACAATTAGACTTTTACATAACTTAGACTAGGTGTTGGTTTGCATCGTATCAGTCACTTTATGGAGCAAAATTGTGTATGACGCCACATATTAGCTTAAGACTGTTTTTTTTTTCTTTTTTTTTCTTGCTTGGTAGAGTTTATAGATTAAGCATAGGTATATCCAGCGATCTCGATTAATCCCAATCTGACAATAACATCATATGAGCATGCATGTACATATACACACATTACATACAGTTGTCTTGAAATGCATTAATGTATTTATTCGGGCATTGCAGGAGGGGGCGCTGGATATCTAAACGATGCTTGGGAGTGGTGAGCAAAAAAAAAAGAAAAAAAAAAAACACCCAACCCTTCTTTACATTGGTCTGCTCTTTCTGCACCATACACAGTCCGTGAATTCTGCACACACACACTGCCGTGGAAATACGCTGCACGCTCGCACGCCACAGCTCCGAGGTGCTGTGTGACGTCACCCGGGCCGAGATGAAGGCGAGCACTCCCAGCAGCATCTCCGACCAATGCGCTCCGTGCGAGGACTTTACTACGGCATGCGACCAGTGTGAATAACAGCATCATCCATTATTGGCGTGGAACGCAACCGGGTGTCATTGTATCTTAATTGTAGCCCTTTTGTTGCCTTTAAGTTCCAACTCAAGGCTGTCACTGGGAGAAGTGGCGAGCTGAGATCGCTTTAGTCAGCGCGGGGACAGCCCGGTGTTTCCGTTTCTTAAGGATTTGATGTCAGTTCACGGAGGCAATATCGATTGTCTTTTTTTAACCCTTAATCGAGGTTAATCCTATTTCGGGTGCTTTTGTCGAACTTCGACAGCAATATTGCTGAAACACTGCCTCGAATTTGTTGGATGTGAATTCTCTGTGCACAATGAGTGGTGAGTAGACGCCGGGTTCGTTCTGCAGTGTGATGGTTTACTGCAGTGTGATGAACTTTCTCTAAATTGAAACAAATACAGTTTATAAGCAGAGCCGAAAAAAAACCCTAATAATTATATGGGAAAAAAATAAGCACAGGCCATTAGTTGCTGTGGTTCACTCGATGACTTTTCCTCTCCGGTTTCATTCCCAGCATGTAATAGAACCCATACTTTTTCAGTTTAGTCTTTCTATTTTAGGGTCACGTGTGCTATATATGGGAGCCACCTATACTCAAAAAACTTCTGTAAAATTAATTATTGTCAGGTTAATAATCAGCTTACATCCTCTTATTGTTTAACTCAGTTTCACGAGTTAGTAATTATTGTGATACATTCAGCCAATATCAGTCGAGGTTTCCCTATTGAGTGTAATTTGTTTTATGTAAGATTTGTTTAAACAATATCACGTTATTTTTAAGGCTATTAAAATGTATATAGTGACTAATAATGTGGAAAAACCAAAGCATAAGCAGTTGAATGTTAAAGCACCAAGGAGTTGGTCATTTGAACATTTGAACCTGGATTTGCGACTTGTGAATTGTTATAATGACTTTTTCCTCATTAAAAAACTATGCTTCTTTTAGAGACATTCCAATTTAGTTGTCAGTTGCCTAAATGTAAGAACAAATTTGCCTTGAAATCCTGAAATTAGCTTTTTTTGTGTGTCTGCACTAAAGGAAGGTGTCGTCTCAAAAAAATGAATGACGCTGTTTTTAGCTTTCGCCTACATTGGCTGAAACTCGGTTTGCTTATGCACACATGTCACATGTCTGGCATTTCTATTATGAGCTGCTGAAGTCCATTCTTAGCTGATTAGGGCATTGCCTGACCTTTCACTTTCATAAGAGAATATGGTTTCTGGTTAAGCAGCAGCATATTTTAGCAAACCTGCCAAATTCAATCTGTTTAAGACATTTCACCTCTTAGCTAAAGTTGAGCCTGTCAGCAGCAAGCAGCTAAAAGAAAAGCCACTGTTCTCAGCATAAGATGGATAGCACAGGGGTGATATGTGAATCCTCTTGTTTGTGGCAAAAAGAGAAAAGAGAAATTCTAATAATTGAACAGCTTTGGTCCAGTGAACAGTAGACTGGTATATTGCTATTACTTTGAGGAACAAAAACTCGACTTATTAATTTCTGAGAACTGATCGTGATCACTGATTTTCTTACTAGCTAGTGTTATATAGAAAAACACAAATTAGTTTTTTAAAATGTACAGGACATGCAGACATCAAGGTTTCCACACTTAAAGCTAACAGCTTTTCTGTTTAACACTGATAATATAAAATTATTTTCTCTTTTTGACTGAGACATAATCGAAACATTAGGCAGTGCAGGTTAGTATTTATATTTTTTTCAGAGTTGCCTTAAAACCACAATTTCTTGGAGATACATTAAACTATGCTAAAATACTGCATAGTCTGTGCAAGGATTTATATATATATATATATATATATATATATATATATATATATATATATATATATATATATATATATATGCTGAGTGTCTGCTTGTTGGCAGGGACAGCCCTCCTCGCAGGGCCACAGCAAACGAACAGCACAGTTTTGTTCCTTCACAGACTCCTGGTCTGAGGCCTAAAAGGGAGGAGGAAAGAAATGCCTGGAGCATAACAGGTCGTGGGACGACCAAGGGTACCATGGGAACATACCCCGATTTGGGGTAGAGGAAGGCACTGGCCATGCCTGGAGTAAATTCCAGGAATGGGGGAGGGCCTGAAGATCCCATAATCTCTTGAGAGAGGAGATGGCCAAGAGGAACACAGTCTTGTGAGGAACCTTAAAGGTACCATGGTGTCATGTCTTACGCGCAATTCGCTAACCACTTCACAGAGGTTTTCTGCACTGCCACTGGGGCCCTCACCACAACAGATGTTTAGTCTGCGCCAAGGGTCTTCTCAGCTGATGGATTACAGCCTCCGCTTCCGCACCCTAGCAGCCACCAGCAGTTGGAACGAAACCTGCTCTCCTCAGGGCATACCGCCAAGGGTTAAACCCGGACATTAGGTTGGCCATGGCCATCTATGTCGACGCACTTGGATTAGAGGCTTTCATTCAGCGGTGCATCCACATTTCCCAGCAGCTGGTGGCTTGTCGGTCTCCAGAGACAGAACCTGCTCCTTCCCCCTCCATCTCTTCCATTTCGGAGCCCGAACCCATGCAGGTCAGATCCCATCAGCTGTTGAAGAGAGAGAGAGAGAGAGCGTCGCCTCGTGGCCGGAGCATGCCTGCATTGTGGTGATCATGGCCACTTCATTTCCCAGTGTCCAGCCAGACCCCCACGCCCTGCGGTGAGTACGGTCGACTTCACCTCTGAAATCTCCCATCTCTTTAAACTCCCAGTCACACTGGTAACCCCCACACTCTCCATTCTGGTCTCTGCCCTTGTTAATTCCGGCTCCGCGGGCAACTTCATCTCCTAGGATTGCCTAGACCAGCTCCAGCCGGGAGGAAGGGACGCAAGAGCTGGCCATCCAAACCATCCAAGGGAGACCCTTAGAGCGTGGCTGGGTGAAGTACTGTGCCCCGGTAGTCATCTTCCACGTTGGCCTGTTCCATCGCAAAGAGATCCGGTTTCTCGTTCTGGAGAATTCTACAGCAAGCATCATAAACACTCACCCAAGTGCTCAACAAACCCCTGTGACATCCTCGAGTGGAGCCCCCGGTGCAGAGAGCAGTGTGTGCATCACCTACCCCGTGCCCGGAAGGAAGGACATTCGTCCACGGGCCATGCCATCAGTCCCTGCTAAATTCGATTCATGAAGCCCCAGGTTCCAGCCACCCGGGGAGAAGACAAACTCTCCTCCTAACCGAAGCACCCAAGCATGCTACTGGTGGCCATTTCAAAGGACATTTACCCGATGTAAAGTTAGTCCCCCTGCCTATCCTGCAACGGCCGTGGTCACACCTGGGGATTGACTTTATTAACGATCTGCCCCGTTCGGACGGTAACACCAGTGTCTTAATAACCGTGGACCGCTACTCTATGGCCTGCAAGCTGGTCCCCCTCCGTGGCCTGCCCACAGCTCTAGAGACTGCCGAGGCATTGTTCCATCACGTCTTTTGGAACTTCGGCCTTCCCGAGGAAATCGTTTCCGACCGGGGACCCCAGTTCACATCCCATGAGTCACAGTCAATCTGTCCTTGGGATATCACCCTCAGACCAATGGACAGATGTAACGCAAAATACAGGAGCTCGGACGCTGCCTCCGGTTGTACTGCAACCAGGACAAAAAGAGCTGGAACCGTTTTCTCCCTTTTGCCGAGTACGCACAGAACTCCCTGTAGGACGCAACCGGCCTAAACTTTGTTCCAGTGCGTGCTGGGCTTCCAGCCACCTTTGTTTCCCTGGACGGACGAGCCCTCCAACGTTCCCATGGTGGACTACTGGTTCCGGGAAAGCGTGCGTGTGTGCACACTCTTATTCATTATTAATAAATCAGCACTGCACTTGCCAGAATAATTTTGAAAGGTAGACTGTATACAGTCAACCCCCGATAGTTCACAGTTCGGAGCTCGTGGGTTCTCATTTTGAACCTATCTAACAGCAAGTTGCAGACAGAATGTTCAGGAACGTTAGGAATTACATTTTAAACACTGTTTTCACTAACAAATTTTATAACAATTTTTAAAATACATTATTGTATCACAGTGACATAATGTCTAGATGAATTCACTAAGGTACCATAGGAAACCTGGTGGTAGAAACTATGTGGTGACCTGCACAGTACCCTGACCACATCCTCGCTGACCGTCTATGGGCTGAAGGGGAGTGCAGATTGAACCCCAGACGCTTCAGCTGACACCTCATAAAGACCTCATTATAAATGACAATAATACCTTCACACATTACTTTACATAAGACCTAGTGCCTGTTCTAGTTTACACATGCTCTAAATTAATGTTATTTTAGCCAATTAGGGAAAATGGATATAATATTGTAACTTGAATGTGCATTAAGATTAGTACTTTTAACCCTAATATTCTTATGATAAATGCTAAATCCTTTCTAGTGTTTTTGGAATATGTTTTTTCTATGAGAGAATTATATATCTGAACAAAAATGTTCTGTAGTTATACGTTTATTGTTCAACTTCCAGCCTTGTGCTTCCATTATATAGGTGAAACCAAACTGAAGTACTTGCTTCATCCTACTTTTATAATGTCCTTATGCTGCAGGGTCATTACTCATACAGGTGAATATATTTGGTTTTGAGATCAAAAGCTGAATATAAGGTGCTAGATCAGAGCCATAAGTTTCACATGTGAAAAATGCTAAGCTACTTAAAGAGCAGAGAGCTGTCAAGGTAAGTAAAGCGAGCCCTTTTTAGGTTAAAAAATAAGGGAATACATCAGAGACATTGCATAAGCATTGGACATATACCACAATTTGGAAAATCCTGAAAAATAAAGAAACCATAGTTATACTAACAGTTAGACGGCAAACAGGAAGACCAGTGAAACAACAGCAGTTGATGGCAGAACCATTATGAGAGCTCAAGAAAAACCTCAACAAGGCATGGCTAAGGGTATAACAAACCACTGTTAAATGAAGGTTTTTCAGAGCAGAAATATAGAGGCCATACCACAAAATGCAAGCCAGTCATTGAAAACAAGATTTGAATTTATAATTGTATAAAGTGTGGAATGTAGAAATACAGAAATGAGCCACAAATGTTCTGAAAGTAAGATAAACCTACCAAAGGACCTGCTAATGATCCAAAAATACAGGCTCATCAGTTAAGCATAAATGAGGTATAATTTTCATCTATAAAAGCATAAACAATATTACAAAGAATTTCTTGTACTTTAACTTGATCATGTAGCAAGAACTACCAACAGAACAAAGGACTTCAATGTGGGCCAAGTCAAGGGTTAGTGTGTGGGCCATGGTCTGGTCAAGTCAGTCATCAACGCTTTACC
The DNA here is from genome assembly GCF_014805685.1 of Silurus meridionalis. NCBI lineage: Eukaryota > Metazoa > Chordata > Actinopteri > Siluriformes > Siluridae > Silurus > Silurus meridionalis. The sequence goes on from NC_060888.1 coordinate 13,732,027, forward strand.
CAGTTGAGCTCCTTGTGAAAATAATTTGTAATTTGGAAAAACATTAAAAAGATTTTTTTACAGTTGGGTATGTCACTGGGTTGCAGGATTTTTTTTAGTTATTGCGGGTTGGAGGCAATAAAAATGTTTATTTTCATTTACTTTAAGATTACTTTAAATATTTAGATCTGTTTCTATACTTTGGCTCACTTAAAATTGGGTGGTCTGCCACCAAAATGCAATGTTCAGATATATTTTAACTCATCTAGATGTATGTGTGTGTGTGTGTGTGTGTGTGTGTGTGTGTGTGTGTATGTATGTATGTATGTATGTGTGTATGTATGTATATATATATATATATATATATATATATATATATATATATATATATATATATATATATATATATATATATATATATATATATATATATATATATATATATATACAGTATATATACAGTGAGGAAAATAAGTATTTGAACACCCTGCTATTTTAAAGTTTTCCAAATTAGAAATCATGGAGGGGTCTGAAATTGTCATCGTAGGTGCATGTCTACTGTGAGAGACATAATCCCAAAAAAACATCCAGAAATCTCAATATATGATTTTTAAACTATTTATTTGTATGATACAGCTGCAAATAAGTATTTGAACACCTGTCTATCAGCTAGAATTCTGACCCTCAAAGACCTGTTAGTCTGCCTTTAAAATGTCCACCTCCACTACATTTATTATCCTAAATTAGATGCACTTGTTTGAGGTCGTTAGCTGCATAAAGACACCTGTCCACCCCATACAATCAGTAGGAATCCAACTACTAACATGGCCAAGACCAAAGAGCTGTCCAAAGACACTAGATACAAAATTGTACACCTCCACAAGGCTGGAAAGGGCTACGGGGAAATTGCCAAGCAGCTTGGTGAAAAAAGGTCCACTGTTGGAGCAATCATTAGAAAATGGAAGAAGCTAAACATGACTGTCAATCTCCCTCGGACTGGGGCTCCATGCAAGATCTCACCGTGGGGTCTCAATGATCCTTAGGAAGGTGAGAAATCAGCCCAGAACTACACGGGAGGAGCTGGTCAATGACCTGAAAAGAGCTGGGACCACCGTTTCCAAAGTTACTGTTGGTAATACACTAAGACGTCATGGTTTGAAATCATGCATGGCACGGAAGGTTCCCCTGCTTAAACCAGCACATGTCCAGGCACGTCTTAAGTTTGCCAATGACCATTTGGATGATCCAGAGGAGTCATGGGAGAAAGTCATGTGGTCAGATGAGACCAAAATAGAACTTTTGGGTCATAATTCCACTAAACGTGTTTGGAGGAAGAAGAATGATGAGTACCATCCCAAGAACACCATCCCTACTGTGAAGCATGGGGGTGGTAGCATCATGCTTTGGGGGTGTTTTTCTGCACATGGGACAGGGTGACTGCACTGTATTAAGGAAAGGATGACCGGGGCCATGTATTGCGAGATCTTGGGGAACAACCTCCTTCCCTCAGTTAGAGCATTGAAGATGGGTCGAGGCTGGGTCTTCCAAAATGACAATGACCCGAATCACACAGCCAGGATAACCAAGGAGTGGCTCTGTAAGAAGCATATCAAGGTTCTGGTGTGGCCTAGCCAGTCTCCAGACCTAAACCCAATAGAGAATCTTTGGAGGGAGCTCAAACTCCGTGTTTCTCAGAGACAGGCCAGAAACCTGACTGATCTAGAGAAGATCTGTGTGGAGAAGTGGGACAAAATCCCTCCTGCTGTGTGTGCAAACCTGGTGAAAAACTACAGAAAACGTTTGACCTCTGTAATTGCAAACAAAGGCTACTGTACCAAATATTAACATTGACTTTCTCAGGTGTTCAAATACTTATTTGCAGCTGTATCATACAAAAAAATCATACATTGTGATTTCTGGATTTTTTTTTTTTTAGATTATGTCTCTCACAGTGGACATGCATCTACGATGACAATTTCAGACCCCTCCATAATTTCTAAGTGGGAGAACTTGCAATATAGCAGGGTGTTCAAATACTTATTTTCCTCACTGTATATATATATTCTAATTCTAATCAACACATTGTCTACTCTACATCTTTTAATCGAAAAACCTTCAGAGGGGACTGAATTTAACATAAATTATAAAAAGATTTTTAAATTTTCTAAATCATGTTTAGACTACAATGCCCAGAAGTCTATACTTTCTCAGGATTATTATGCAATAGGAAATGAGTATAGGAATTTGACTAGTACAGTATATGACTAATTGTACAAAATTATAATACATCACATTAGCTGTTGGGCAGCAAATAATATATTCATTTTAATCATTCTAGAACATATGCAAAAATAGTGAGAGGTATGTATATCAAATGTCTTCAAAATTAGGATAGCAAACATCTATGTATATTGCCAGTTTTTTGTTTAAAACTTTGTAATTTGCAAATTATTTAGAAGACACTGTAATGTGCATAGTTCTTTGATGAGACTGTGTTATGCACACACACTTAACTCTGCCTTGTTTACCAATCGCCCTCTTATAACTGGCTCTGTGTCTCTTCCACTCTCACACAATCCTCTGTGACTGTAATCTTCTTGGAGTCTTCTTAGTACAGAAATAGCCACAGTCGTTAAACCCAGTGGTTATCACCTTACACTTTGGGTCAGTAGTCAGTGGCCCTTTGCTAAATATTGCTCTTCATTGCTAAGGTTTTAAGCAAGCTGATCTGAAGTTTCATCATTTATAATTTCTTGAGTTCATGCTGAGGCTGCACATCTGAAAGAAGTGATCATAACTTGTCATACATTTCTTTCTATAGTATATATTTGTGATTCAAATTAACATTTTTATTGCATTTAGAATCTGCTTTTGTAATGGATAGCATTGGCAATACGACATCCCATTATTTAAACATACACATTAGATTAGATTAGTTTAGATTAGATCAGATTGAACTTTATTGTCATTGTGCAAGGTACATGTACAGAGCCAATGAAATGCAGTTAGCATCTAATCAGAAGTGCATAAGTGACCTATTTATAATAAACAACAGTAAGACAAATAGGGTATGAGGTCCATATATACAGGGATGAGGGTGATTAATGTACCTTCTGTACATTAATCACCCTCATCCCTGTATATATGTAAATATGTATATATGTATTCAAGTTATATATATATATATATATATATATATATATATGCAAGTATTGCAATAGTTTATACATTTTTATTATAATAATTTAGTAATTATTATTGCTGTTGCTTTGTGTGAGAAAGTAGGGGAGAGCTGGGAGAAGTGTTTTAAGCATAAGTAAAGTGTAAATTTTATTTAGCACATATTAATCATTGTGAAATGTTAATACTATTTGCAAACATGCAAGATAAGGTTTCAAACAATATAATATAGTAGAGCATGTTGGGTGGAGCAATACATTTTTGTGTCAAATCCATGTGATAGTAAGAATTACACACCCACATCGTCAGAGGTATTGCACTTAGCTTTAGTACTGTCACACTCTGGAAACATACCCAATAATGTAGGGTACATGATGGTGTATCATGTTCTCTGGGGCTGTCTCTAACATGATTTATTTTACTGTAGGATTTTAAGACCACTGTTTACACATAAACAGTGAAAAAGTGTTAATTAAGTCATTATTGACAGCAGAATAGAAATCTGATGTTATTATATATGTTATATGCCATCTTTAAAATAATTAACATAAACAGTAAAATTCTTTTGATAGGTTCCCCAGGTTCGATCCCCGGTCAGGGAACCAACCCCAGCCACTCTTAGTGCTGGTCCCAAGCCTGGATAAATGGAAAGGGTTGCGTTAGGAAGGACATCCAGTGTAAAAACATGTGCCAAATCAAACATGCGGATGGTCCGCTGTGGCGACCCCTAATGGGAGAAGCCGAAAAGAAAGTTTTTTAGTGAAATTCTTTTGATAAAAAATGTTGGAAATGATTGGCAGTGCAATCCCTAAAATGCAATTGGATATTGGTCTGATCACTTTGATTATAAGTGTGGCATTAGTACTTTTACTGTATCTCTTTTATGTTACAGAAAATGTATATAACATTTAGAGATAGAGAATGGCTCATTCCCGCTTCTGTTAATGCATGCAGTGTTTGTATGTATTTGACAAAAACATTGTCACAGTTGGGCCACATACAGAATGCAGAAAACAATGTGGGAAGGAATCCAGGTCCAGAGCCTGCCAGATAAATATTGCTAGTGTGGGCAGGAGTCTCTGTGGGAGCATAACCACATTAATGGGTCATTGTTCAGTGGCTTTTAACAGAGTCAGTGGAATGTAGTGTTTTTCAATAGGTGGAAAATGATCATAGCACATGTTTTGTTTTAGTAATGTCCTTTAGAGGTGTCTTGAGGACTGTGTGGTTCTTTATTTGATCACAGTGAATGTTATTTACCTAAAGTTGAACAGAAACATGCTGTATCAGTTTAGCATTTAGTGTGCTTCTGAAATTAGCACTTATTCCATGTTTGATTTGTATTCACATACAGCGGCTTATCAACAACTTTAATAAAAAATGTATGTACTTTTTTAACATAGTGAGTTCACAATAATTTATTCACCTGTTGGCAAAAGGTTCATGTTCATGTGTTGCATTTTAATAGAGTAGATGAAAAATAATCAGAAAGAAAGAGAGAGATTAGAGTTTTAACCTCAGGCTTAAAATCCCACATGCCATGTACAACCCAAGGTCTCAAAGACACATATGGATTTTTTTTTTAGTACCTGTGTTTCTTTAACCTTAACTACTGCTAGAAGTTACTAAGTGTGGCATCTCTTTTGTTCCCAACAGTACCTCATCAGCAAAGCTGTTATGGCAGCGAGTGCAGCCCTGGACCAATTCGCTGCATTCGCTGCAGAGAGGTGTGTAAAGGGGAGGTTGTGCGAGTGCAGAGCATCCACTTCCATGTCAAATGTTTCACCTGCCAAGGTAAGGAGTTGCTTTGCTATGCTAAGTGATGCAAAGAACTGATTTATTAAAACTGGTTTAGTTTAATACATGCAACTGCTGTCCTATTAACCTTTAACATGGTTTATCACCACATTATCTGTGTAAAGCTACTTTGAGACAATGTTCATTGTTAAGCACTATACAAATAAAAATTAATCGAATTGAATTAATAGTAATACATGGTGAAATTATTACTAAAAAATAATAATATGGAAGAAGTCATTTTCAACACAAATAAAATATAAATATCTATTTAAGAATACTCAAGGGTCCAGCTGATGGAAGGTTTGCTTTTAAACAGGATGTAAGGGAACATAACACAGCAACTAAAAACTAAAACAAACAAGTTTCATCTATTTTTTTTTTTTTTTACAGTGTTTGTTTATTTGTTTAATTTTAATAAAACTTAAAGGGCAAGTTTTGTTAGCTACAGGTATAACAGGTTATAATGTACTTGAACAGTATTCATTTTGCTATTACTGTCAATATGTTTAATCACTAGCTGTCTGTATTGGTATAAGAAAATACTATGCTTTAAATTGATCTGTTTACCTTTAGTGAGTGGAGGTTTAAATGCCCATTTATTCCTTGGCTGTGCTCTTGGGACTTCCTTAGTGTTTGTTTGTGTCTGTCTCCCAGGCTCTGAACCAGAGACCTGTTGAATGATGAGATCATCTGCTTTTGCATATTCCATGAATCATCATAGTGGTAGTTTTAGCCACTGCTTTATTTATTTATTTATTTATTTATTTATTTATTTATTTATTTATTTGTAAATATTGAAAACTGAATAATATGACCTGCAAATTACAGCACACTGACATTTTTGCAGTCTTTAAATTATCTAAAATAATTTCCAGTATAACTTATAGTTCATCTTAAATTTGATTAGGTAATAAACTGTCAAATTATAGTTGGGAGATTATAGATACTTTTATTGCATCTTTGTTAGATGTTTTGTATAGCTGGCATATAATCCAGTGTCGGTCTCCAAACTGCTTTTTCCACGCTGACATTGCATTTGAATGGTTGCTGTGGTAACTGTGTGAAGGGGCACCCTGGTTGTCAATTATTCTCAACAACATCAAACCAATAGGAACAACCAATAGGAACGTTCTATATCGAAACTTAGAAAAGAAGTGCAGAGATAGAGAGGAGGTTCATTGAGCAAAAGCAACAAAGGGGTGGAGGTTATATCACCTGTTTTTTTTTTTTTTTTTTTCATGAGATGTTGCCTTGGTTAATTTTACTCAGCAGTATTGTTCATCCTGTAGTTCTCTCCTACATTCTGTCCACCATTCCATTAACACTTAATACATAAAAAAAAATGTTTTCATAAACTGTATTTAATGAAACATATTTAATCTTTCTTGTATCAGATCCCAATCATTTACTAGTGAAACATATGACCATTTTCGAGCAGCGTTCACACAAACATTTACACTCTCATTCACACTTAGGGGCAATTTAGCAAATCCACCTATCTGTATGTTTTGGTAAAGAGGAAGGCTGAATGAATACATGGATGAAACTCCAAATAGACAGTAGGGCCTTTGGTGCTGTACATAAGCAATATTACACAAATGCATGACCTGGGCTTATATTATTGCAGTATTTATTACCATATTACATTTATTAATTGAATGTTGTATAGATCAGGATCAAGATGTACTAATGCTATTATTTATTTTCTAGGTGTTTGTTGCAATGTAATAAAATGTTGATGTGAAAATAAAGTGGATCTTCCACAGTTTTTTTAGAGCAGGGAGGGTGGCCTTGGGTGGATGCATGTCCCCTACACAATAGACTTTCAACAGGCAGATCTCTATGGACAGATTGTTCATGTCTCCCACTTTCAGTCATTCTTTGGTTATTCATTCATTTTGATGTGACTGATATTTCTTAATGTTGGTTGTCTTGTTCAGACTGAGCTTTTTTAACTAAGTGTGTGGGAGTCAACAGAACACACGAGAGTACATGAGCATAGCAAGTTTGTTTTTGTTGTTACTCATAGTAGACTTTGGTTAAGTGAGATCAGGTCCACAATGTCTGAGTACATTATTTTTTATTTGCATACAGACTAATTTCCAAAGAATAATAGGATTTTATGTATTACTGTTTCCAAAGACAAGCTAATAACATAATATATATAGATGAAGAAAGTGAGTCGACAATAATATAGCAAAAGGGCAGAAACTATATAGAAACTATATATATATATATATATATATATATATATATATATATATATATATATATATATATATATATATATATATATAAAAACTTTATGATGTTTGAGGTCAGAGGCTCCAACTGGTGAAAGCTGAAAGGAAGCCAACAGTAATTTAAATAACCGCTTACAACTCGGGTAAATACAACCAAACCATATACATAACATATCAAACATTGTGGTGGATGCACTTCAACAGCAGAAAACCATTGGCTTACTTTTTAGTCAGGCAATTTTAGGCAGAAGATACCTCAGTAATCTAGGCAATTGATGTTTTGAAAAATGCTCTATCTTCCAATGTCTGTGAGGTTTTCTTGTAACAAACACGAGGACATATAAGGCAGTTAGTATAGTGTCTGGGCAAAAAACCTGGACCACCACCTGGAATTAACTAAGCAAAACTGTGTAATACTGCAGTGGTTAATACATTTCAGCAGCAACAACTTATTTACCCTTAACTGATCCAGTGCGAAACCTCTCATTTCTTCAACAACCATGTCAGAAAACATATTCTTTACAGGCTTTAATTTCCTAGAAAGCATAAAAATTGGACTCTGGAGCAGTGTGAAAAAAAGTCATGTGGCCTGATTAATCCAGATTTATCCTGTTCCAGAGTGATTCAAACATCAGAGTAAGAAGAGACACAAATGAAGTACCCATCATGCCTTTGTGAATATCATACAAGCCTGTCTGAAAAGTGTTATGATCTGGGGTTGCTTCATTTAGACGAGTCTAGTTTCACTAATGTTATGTGCCCACAACTATAAGTTCAGCTGACTACCTGAATAGACTGAATGACCAGGTTTTTCCATCAATGTATTTATATTCTCTTCTGATGGCACAGGCATATTCCAAGATGACAATGTCAGGGTTCATAGGGCTCAAATTGTGAAAAAGAGCATGACACAACAGGGAGCACAAGACCATTTTCACACATGGATTGGCCACCACAGAGTTCAGCCCTTAACAGCATTGAGAATCCTTAGGACGTGCTGGAGAAGACTTTATACAGTGGACTGGCTCTTCCATCATCAACATAAAATCTTCCATAAGCTTATCAGAACCATGTCATCATGGTGAATGTGTGCTATTATCAAAACAAAAGGCAGTCCAATTAAATATTAGAGTGTGTGAGTTTTTATTTTTATTTAATTTTTTATTTACAGGCAGTGCATGTATATTGAAAAAAGTACATGTTAAAGGTGTGTGATAACAAGTTGTTTAGTCAAATTGGTGATCAGGTGCAGACATGGAGACCATGCCACAAGTTAATGTTTTATATACCTGTACTGTATATATAATTGATAACATCTTTTTACTTCCTTTATCATGGAACTGTTTTTAAAGTTTTATGCAATGTATCATGTATTTTCAGTACTTGTACAGGCTTGTACAGTGGGCACAATTAACCTCACTCATATAGGGCTTTATTGTGGCCAAACATCTGTTTAGTTAAAATTTATTTCTCATTGCATTGTGAAATGTTATAACTTTCACTGCATAGCCAGGTGTTCCACTGAGTGTTCAATGATGTATCTTCACAAATATTTTTTAAGATCTTTCTTAGATTTGCTCTTATATGTTTTATGCTTGATGTCAATAGATTGCTACACACTGCTAATTCACACCTTTATTTACACCAGGCACAAAGCAGCTAGTCAAAATTTTAGGAACGTTTAAATAATAATAGCAAGAATTCAAGCAGAATTTTAATTCATTTTTGTGCACCTTGTTGCATCTATTTTGTATTCTTCAGCATTAGAAGAATCCTGTGAGTTCATATTTATTTCTTATTTATTTTTTCATGAAAAGACAGTGATTATAAAAGTTTCACAAGCATGGCTGAATAAACCTACTCACTAGTTTAACCCCCCTCCATTTTCCCCCAACAATATAGTTATGCAGTGGTACAGTAATTAAGTAATGCTGTTGCCTTATATGTCCTGTCCTACACTGCATTTTGCATGTTCTCACAATGTCAGAATGGTTTTCACCAGGTTCTGATGTTTCATTTGTGTAATTCTACAAACTAGGAACGTAATAGGCCCAACATTATTCAGCTGTCCTACACTTTTGTGCTTTTATTCTGGAATTTTCAGCAGGAAGCATTTGTGCGTAACTAAGTTTGACAAATTGTGATGTTTAATTCATTAAAATGGAATAATATGTTTGTCAAGCAGTTGATTTTCCTGTTGGACTGACTGCAATATGAGTAGGCATTATCTTTAGGGCAGAGAGTATGAGCACATGAATATATGAGGGAATGCAAATAGGATTTCGAGATGTTAAAAAATTATGTTTTCATTAGACTTCTGCTCTTTCTGTTCTTTTCTTCCTTATCTCTCTAATCCACCATTTATTCCCCTAATTATCTATGCTTCTTTATTCTTTACATTAAAAGCACTGTATTAAAAGCAATTACCCTTCCATGAATTAGAATTTTAATCAGATGGGTATTAATCACTGTGATTTGCTTCTTATTTAAAACCATTAAGGTAGTTAGAAGTGTAAAAGACTTTTAAACGTGTGGTTACAGTAGTAATGTATTAGCCCACTGTTGTATTTGGAATCAAAAATGAAAAGAGGGATATAAAAAAGTAGCTTTATAAACTAATTTAAGGAAAAATTGACTAAAAACACTGAGTGGAAAATGCTGCATTAACATTCTCTTTCTGTGTCCTATCCAGACCCTGTATTTTATCATTTATCACTAACCTCTCTTTAAACCACCAGCAAGCAGATTGATTTTCTTGGCGTACTTTTACGATTTTCCATCTGCACTTTACCATGATATATGATTTGGTACAAAGTGGTTGGACTTTTCTGTCTTCTTCTAGTTAATAAACAGTTGTTCAAAGGCAAGCATAAACTGTAACATTTTCATATGTGCCACATTACAAAGAATTTTTTGGCTTCATACAACTTTAATTTCACTCTGCACATAGTCTGTATTTTATCAGTCTAGAAATGAGAGCCGGTAGTTTGTGTGGTTAGACTGAAGCTTTAACTGGGTTTATATGGAGCCATAGTGGTGGGGTGATTGTGTTTCTGTTGGTAAAAACTATTCTGACATGCTGTTCTAATGACATGTATCGGCATTTACTTTCTCGTTTCCATGCCTTGAAGGTTTTTCAGTGGCTTAATAATAAATGTGTATTTTTTAGTATGTATTTATGTGTCAGAAAATGTTTGCTCTACATACAATATATTTATACACACATACACATGTATGGACTATATACACATATAGTACATACAGTCAGGTCGATAAATATTTTGACAGGGACACAAGTTAAGTCTTGTGCACCACTAATTTGAAACAGCGGGTTTACAATGAGCCATTAAAATTGGAGTGTCGACTTTCAAATTTAATTCAAAGGGTTTTTTTCATAGCTCAATTGTAATTGGACAAACTAACAAAATTTAAAGGATTATAAGGATTATTTTATACTCTCTCTCTCTCTCTCTCTCTCTCTCTCTCTCTCTCTCTCTCTCTCTCTCTCTCTCTCTCTCTTTCTCTGTCTATCCCTCTTTCTCTCTTAATTTGATTCACTGTTTCTCAGTTTTACAGCTATTATACATCTTTACCTTTCTCATTATCTCATACACTTTTTACACAATGTGGAACTATCTGCATGTGCACAATATAGGACTAGCTTCAAACTGTGGATAGCCTCCATTTATCTGCTTCAACCTTGGTAAGAGCATTTTTATGCTTTACACTAGGTTACAGATTTAAAACAACATTTTTAGATGTTATTGTGTTTAGATTGCCTGAAAATGTAAGGTGTTAGGTTAGGTTTCTATTTTTAATTCATAAAAAAACACACTAAAAAAGAAGAAGATACAGTAATAATCATATAAAAATACAATCAAAAATAATTAAAGCTTCATAATGATATAAAAGTAAAAAAAAATCATTAAAATGTCATATGTGATTCATTTAGATTATAAGCAGGATGAAAAAACAAGAAAAACTATTTAGCAAAATTAAACATATGTGGCATTCACACATGGTACTATTGGTGACTTCTCTGTAGCCTAGGCCTTCTCTTATTCTGTTCTTAACTAGTCAAGTAGCTATCTGTAGCCCTAGATATGTTTTTTCATTTCTTAGCGTTGATTGAGTTAGCGAGGAATGGATGAATCCAGCAGATAGTTTGCTCTTTATGTGTGTGTGTGTGTGTGTGTGTGTGTGTGTTTGTGTGTGCGTGAATAAAAAGCTATATGTTTGTAAAATTAGCACTTGAGCATTATAAACCTAGGACAATGAATGCAACTTATAGATAAGATTTATCTCCTACAATAGACTGCACAAACTTGAAGAATCTTAATTAGCTAGTATTGAGGAGGTTCTGCTTATATATATTCTATTTATATCATTTTGACCTTTGCGTGAGCATTTGGCCCTTTTTTCAGGATTGTTCTATTTTGAAAACAGACAGTAATGTTGTTCATGTAGCATGAGGACAGGAACGTCTCTTGGTGAAATATGCAGAATGCTTTCTTTTTCTCCGACTTGTCTGGCACTGTGGTGGAGGGGGGATATGAACAGGATGGGAGCTTCCAGTAGCTATGGCAACATGTTCTTGTCCAATCATTAAGGCCATGCAGTGGTTGCTGGGGAGAAATTCTCCCATAGTTGAGGGACTTTGCTGCATGATAGCATCAATGTGGTAGACACAGAATTCCCTTTGCGTATGCTGTTTTGTGAGGTATTGAGACGCATCAGTCTTAACTGCTCATTTTACAGTGTCTATGAAAAAGAAAAATGTCAGCTATTTCAATAATGTCTATGGTGATGTATGCCATTTAATCTAATCAATACTGAGGAGTTCCCTTTCTTAAATAGTCTTCAGTCTCATATCTGCTTTTTGAAATTGAATAGAACTTGAGGTCTTGTTTGTTGAAACAAAATGAACAAAGCAGTTAGTCAGCATCTCTTAGTGATTCAGGTCAGGTTAACTAGTTATTTAAGATTTGTTGAGACAAATGAGGGCTAGATAAAGCATTTTATTTAAAAAAAAAAAAAAAAAAAGGCATAATTATGTATTTTAATGAAATATGGATTACTTGCTTGCACCAAAATCTTCTTTCAAAGCATGGTTTAGGAGGCATGCTGGTACTTTGCTGCATCATGGCTAGCATTTATTGAGGGAAATAAACATGATTACAATATACAATATATGTGCAAAATGGCTTTCCATATTTAACATAATAATGTTTCTAATAATTACAGGATAATGGTTAAGGTAAAAACAAAAAAATTGTTGGAACTTGAGGTTCCAACAATTAAATATAACTTATTTGGCTGAAAACGAAAAGAAAGAAGAACATTTGAATGTAAATTTAAAAATCCCTTTTTCTTTTCGTTTTTCAGCCTAATAAGTAATATTTACATGTTGAGCAGTGGATCTGAAATAGTGGGATCTGACTTTTGTTGCCATCACCTTCTCTGAAGTTTTATTGTCTTTGTTGGCCATCTGTTGTGTTAGTGGATGACCATGAAAAAACACAGAGATAGTATTTGCTCAGTTAGTTTGTCATTTTCTCCTCTATATTGCAGTGTTTTTGGCTCAGTCAACACATAATTACAGATTATGAGTAACGCATTACCACTAGTCTGGTGTGACTGGTCTAGGTAGGCATTGTAGGCATTGCTATGAGATGTGGTCCTTTGGACTAAAGAACTTGCTGCTGTGCTTGTTATATATGGTGGGGTTTCCTTTAAAAAGTTTTAATGCCCATGTACAAGGCTAGCAGGCCAAATGCTGAGGATATGACTACCAGCATATTGGTTATATACTGGTAGTGGAAAGGGCACTTTATCACATTTGCTACACCAATTCATTTTATGCTCTGAAAGTACTTGGATAGTAGGAATAGCAGTAACTAGGGTTAGGGTTATGAAAATATTTTCATATTCACAGACAGAGACTTAAGAATAGTCACAGTACAATCGTGGTAGAGCAATGACATTATCATATTGAACAACTCTGGCCATATATCTCTGGTATCACAATTGTGCACAAGGGAGGGACTGATCAGCTGTACCATTATTGCAACTTGGGCATTTCTTGTTACAATAAAAATAATGTGTTGTGTTTGGTTGATGCAGTTTGGTTAGGATGGTTTTAACTAAAACAAGCAGTTTATAGGAATGTTTATTCTTAAGTGAAAATATATCAAAATAAACAAATAATTTATAGCTGCCATGACACATAAAATAGTTTTTTCACAAGAAAAAAATATTTTGTAATATCTAAAATATTTATGCTACATTATGTTTGCAGTTTTCTGCAACATGCAGACTGACAGACCATAGTAGAGTCATGAATTTCACAGTTCATTTAATATATAAGAATTTCCAGTGCTATTATACTAAATATTAGCACACTTTTCTAATAATATTTGTGGACCTTCAATAACTGTTAAAAAATAAGCTATTAATAAACCAATCTTCAAAAACCAATATTTGGTAACAAGGGTTAAATTCTTGTACTTTATAATACGACATACTAAATATGAAGCTCGAAATAAATAGAATAGAGAGGTATAGATGGATGGATGGATGGATGGATGGATGGATGGATGGATGGATGGATGGATGGATGGATGGATGGATGGATAGATAGATAGATAGATAGATAGATAGATAGATAGATAGATAGATAGATAGATAGATAGATAGATAGATAGATAGTTAGGAATGAGAATAATGGAAAGGTGGGATAGTTGGTACCATGAAAATCAAAGAAAGGAATTTATTTTAGGGACCCCAGTGCTGTGCTGCAGATGCAAAGAGAGAGAGAGAGAGAGAGAGAGAGAGAGAGAGAGAGAGAGAGAGAGAGAGAGAGAGAGAGAGAGAGAGAGTACAGTATTTATTAAAATGAAGACCAAGCAGAAAAAAAACTCATGCCACAACAAGTAATTGGTGTGGATTGCACGGCATGCCTTGCAATTTGACTACTATTTTTAAGTAATAACTGCTGGATACACAACAAATTGTGCACTTAAACTGTAACCATTTTACTTGTGGTTGACTGTAAAGTCTTTAACATTTAGAAGGTTGGAGAAAGAGAGAGTGAAGGCAGACGACTGCAAGATTTTGGCATCCAGACATAGAAATTGGTGGGTGTGGCAGCCGAAGTTGCCACATGTTTTTAAATTAATTATTTCAGTGCTTGCTAAAAATAACAAGATGAAATGATGCCATTACGGGGCGTAGTTTTGAACTTTTGTTGCTCCTGTTATTTTTACCCAAGGTCAGACTAAGTTGCGACATTTGTTATATTGAGTTTATTATCAGCACAGAGGAAAAGACCTATGCCAAATTATAATCACACATTTACCAGCAAAATATGATTCATACCACACTACTGCTAGAAAATCTGCAGTAGCCATCACCTTTTAAAAGATTTAGCTGTCTTGCTTAATTGTTCTGATGAGCACTTTACAGATATGTTATTCATTACATAAAGTCACAGAGAGTAGGTTCTGGTGTAATTATCAGTCTGTACATATAATCCAAATGACATAGGCCTATACAAATGGCTAGTTTTTATATGGGCCCCTGTTGTCTCTTGGGAACTTCTAGAAAGGTCAGGATTCAAAATTATTAAATTCAGTTCAATTTAATTTTATTTATATTGTCCCAAAGGAAAAAAAATGATAAATGCATAATTTATACATTTATAAAAAATATACATTTCTCTATGTTTATCACTAAGTTTATCACTAATGAGTAATCCAGTGGTGATGGTGGCAAGGAAAAACTCCCTGATATGGAATGAGGAACAAACTTTGAGAGGAACCAGACTCAAAAGGGAACCCATCCTCGTCTGGATAGCACCAGATATCCATTTATTATAGTTCAATTATTGTTGAGTTTATAAACTGTTCACTGATGGAGATTCGAGTGTAAAACTGTTCATGGTGATTGGTCATCCATTATAGAGAACTGTATAAATTAATTACAGTCCAATACCATCTTAATGGTTCTTCAGTTTAACCCTCCGCATTAATGGATCTTTAATCTGTTTATGTGGAACAATCCTCAGCTGCAGTAAGTGGTTTCCAATCTAAAAGAAATCCATCCAGAGGTAGGGCATCAGGATGAATCAGTTAGGTTTGAAAAAAAAAAGCGACAGGATCACTTGTACCTCATGAGAATGTTTGACTTGACAGAAAAACAGAGAGAGGGAGAGAGAGAGAGAGAGAGAGAGAGAGAGAGAGAGAGAGAGAGAGAGAGAGAGGAGGGGCAACAGAAAGAGAATAAACATGTATTATTTTTATCCTTATTGCTGAATAATAGCTAAGGATAATGTGCAGTATGATTAGAGTGCAAGTAGAGACTCTGGCTATGACAGCATAACTAAAAGGGAGAACCAGAAGTTAACACAGACATGAGGAATCTCTTGGATATAAGACGGCTGGCCACACCCCGTCAACAAAACTAAGTGTGAGAGTGGAGGGATGACAGCATTCAAACATCCCAATTTACCAAAACACTCTATAAACATGATCCCTCTAGGTCTGCTTTATAAGAGCAACTCTAAGAGAAACTTATTTATAAAAGTCTTCACTAAACTAATATATTTTCCATTTTGACTTGAACAATCAGTCCCAAACACTAATGAGAAGGCTGTCCCATAACTGTGCAGCTTTGGAAGAGAACGCCTACTACAGCCTGCTACAGGGTTCACTATTCGAGCTACCAACTAATAGTAATCAACCAAATGTTTGCTTGGTATTGTGGCATGAGACCGTTTGGTACTATTTTTGTTGTTATTTGATTGTTATTTAAGTTTGCTTAACAACTTACACATAATGCTGAAGGTAAAAAGTTGGGTTCATAAAAGTGTGCAATTAAACTACACTCACTGTCCACATCTGTATACCCGTATACATCGATGCACTTGTATCATCAGCCAAACATGTGGCAGCAGTGCAATGTAAAAAAAATTATGCAAGAACAGGTAACTGTCACATCAAACAGAATGAAGTGTAAATGTCGTTATAAGAATACCTGGTTTGAGTCATACAGGAAATGCTGATCTCCTGGTATTTTTACACATATCAGTCTCTACTTAAAAAAAATAAAAAAAAGGAATAAATTGTAAAATGTCAAATTTACATACAATTCTGTAGGTGGAAACACTTGTTAAGAGAGCACAGAAGAAAAAAAGCAAGATTTTCAAGTTGCCAGTAGGATATAAAAAATCAAATAGTAATTCTTTACAACCCCAGTAAACACAAAACCATTAAACTAGTGGGCTAGCAGTAAAAAAAAAAAATGAGATCCACTCCTCTTGGCCAAGAACAGGAATCGGGGCCTATCCTGGGTGCTGACTCAACCAAACTGGACAGTTATAAATTAGCAAAAATATATCTTTTATTTTTCTCATTATCAACCAAGCTATTCAAGTGATTCTGTGCACATGATATCTATAGATTTCTATTTTTTGGTTTAAACAAGTGGAACCTGATATGAGCTTCTGTTTTAGCTTATCCACCTCAAGGATCAGTGTTGTGCATTTTGATATGCTTCTATCCAATATATTATACCTGATATCTGATATCACCACTGTTTTTAAAGATTGCTTATCTGAGTTACAATAGACTTCCTTTTAGCCAAACCAGTCTGATAATTATACTCTGATCTCTTTCCTGAACAAAATGTTTCAGCCTGCAGACCCTCTTCTCAAAGGAGGTTTTACTGTTTTTTGTTTTTTTTACACAATTCTGTGTAAACTTTAGAGAATGTAGTGTGGGAATTAAGAGAAACTGAGGTAATCAGTTTCTGCAAAAGTCAAACTATCCCTAAGCTACATCCATGCCACAGACTTATTACCCCACATACTCATGCTTGATGTGAACATTAACTGAAGCTAAGCATCACTCAGATCGGCAAGCATAGTGATAATTTACACCTGGTCTTGGAGGGTTTGACAAAATAACATGCAGGACCACCTCTAATTATGCTATTTAAATCAAATTATGAGGACTAGTAGGATTAAATATGAGGATTTGCCAATTTATCAATCATTTTTGTGCCTTCTTGGCAATTTACAATAGGTTTTGTAAATAACATTCAGATGCAGAATGACATTATATCGCTAAAATAACATATTCTATAGTAAACTTTCTTTCTTTCAGCTTCTCCCGTTAGGGGTCGCCACAGCGGATCCTCCGCACGTTTGATTTGGCACATGTTTTACGCTGGATGC
This sequence comes from Silurus meridionalis, assembly GCF_014805685.1. Classification (NCBI taxonomy): domain Eukaryota; kingdom Metazoa; phylum Chordata; class Actinopteri; order Siluriformes; family Siluridae; genus Silurus; species Silurus meridionalis. The sequence continues at coordinate 13,749,463 of NC_060888.1, forward strand.
CCTTCCTAACGCAACCCTCCCCAATTTATCCGGGCTTGGGACCGGCACTGAGAGTGGCTGGGGTTGGTTCCCTGACCGGGAATCGAACCCGGGTCGCAGCGGTGGGAGCGCTGCATCTTAACCACTAGACCACCAGGGGACCAACATATTCTATAGTAAACGTGCTAAAAAATTTTCAAAGACATTTCTGATATTTAGCTGGAAGGAACTGCTGTTGAGATTTGGTTTAAGGGTTTGTCTTTGATATATTCTCTTTAAAGATTTAAATGCCTTGTTCACCAGAATGTTTAATGCTTATGTGCCAATAAACCATTTGATGTGCTTTTCTGTTGCTTTGTGGTCTGTTAAATGTGGCTAAAATGGAATTTGTATTACAAGGAGTGGTAATGAGGAGTAGAACTGCCTTACAAAATGCTTATTTTTCCTACATACAATCAGGTTATATGGTCTGAATAAGGCAAAAATTTGAATAAGGCAAAAATTTGTTTGTTTGTTTGTTTTTTATTTAAAGTGTATAAAAATCAATAGGGAAGTCTCAGTGGGCTAGATGCTTGTGAATCCAGACTAGTTGGCATCTGTCACATAATTCTCTGAGCTAGAGAAGACAAGCAAAAGTTATGGAGACATAAAAACAATGACACAATTGGCTAGACACTTGGAGAAGTGATGAGTAGCACTGCCATGAACATGAACAGTACAAGTGTGAATCTCTGACAATCTTATGATTTGGAGACTTTGCAGTGAATTATACATTAATGAACTCACAATATTTAAAACATACCGAATATTACTTTGATAAAGATGACAGAATCTAGAAGATGTAAAATTTATATTCATACTCATAATATTTTTAACTGATTGCTCTCTGCTTTTTTTATCTGCTTTTTGTTTTATAAATCTTTCACTTTTAACTGAAGCATTGCATCTGTACAACTCTGTACAACTCTATACAACTATACTGAATTCATGTAGTCACTTTTTTGAGATGGGAACTTCCACTTTGGGTAACCAAAATGTTAAAATATCCCTATTAAAATTGATTTGCTAAATAATCCTTTTCTGTGGCTAGGGATGAATAACAAACTGCATATTTCTGATTACCAGAGCACTTATAGCACTAGAATGTGTAAAGGGTTGATTGGTGTATAGTTGTTTATTAGTGATGTTTTTTCTCTGTCCTCTATCAGTCACAGAAACGCTAGCCTATCACTGGTGTTTGTGAGCTCATGCATGCAGGAGCAGGTGGATATTGCATTTCTCTGAGTGTCACACTGCTATGTGATGCCATATGAGAAGCAGTGTGAGTGGATGTGGTTGACTGGCCTTTACACTTCGCCCTCACAGATTGGTAAAAAAAAAAAAAGAATAATTAAGCCAAGTCATAGAGGGTCCCGTGAAACCTGAGCAGAAGAAAGAGAGGAAATGCGCTATTGAGGCAAATGATTAATGTAGGGCAAAGGGTATCTATTGGCTCTGTGCACAAGTTGGGGGAGGGAGAAAAGCGGTAGAGCAGTAGATTGTGAAGGGTGTAAAGGTTATGAAGGAATGAAACATACAGAAATATTTTTGATTAAATAATGCTAGCAGCATCAGTCAGCTTTTAGTTTGTCCAGCTGGATGTTCAGGTCTCTAATGGTATTTAATGAATTTAAAGAAATAACTAAAATGGACTATGAAGACCATTTTGTATTTGTATAATCCTGAAATTGCAGAGATAAATAGAAGCTTATCTGTGCAAGTCTGTATAGATGTGCTATTTCAAACATGCACTTTCTTCCCGGCAGTGTGTGGCTGTAACTTGGCCCGTTCCGGCTTTTTCCAGAAGAAGGGTGAGTACATATGTACAGCAGACTACCAACGTCTGTATGGCACGAAGTGTGACAGCTGTGGGGACTTCATCACAGGAGAAGTGGTATCAGCCCTGGGCCACACATATCACCCAAAGTGCTTTGTTTGCAATGTCTGCAGGTGAGTCTTTCAGGTTCCTACCAAAGTAACTACTTCGCTTTATGTTTTATTAAAGCCACAAAAAAAAATTTTTTATTTATTCAGTTATATGTTGTGTGACCATGACTTTAAGTTGAAATAGTAAATATGTCATATGCTCATTCCAGTCTGAACACTTAATCAGACATTAATGAGTGACTATTACACCTGTACCTCATTAACAAGGTATTTAACAATGTCACCACTTTTGTTTGACTTTGCCTTGCTGGGCCATACAATTTCATTCAATTACCTGTACTTGTATCAAACTGCTTAATATTCAGATAACAAATCTAGTTAAGAAATATTTTAGAAAATATATTACAGAATATATATTGCAGAAAGATCTATTTCTTTCTTTTCTGTTCATGAGGAGAAAAAAGTGCTTGTATTATGTAAAAAGACTTTTTATTAATACTATATCAATTAAAACGATTTGGAAATGCTACCATTTCCTTAATATCATTCAATAACATTGTAGGTCACAGACATAAATGTAGCATTTATATGCGCAGTATAGAGTAGAATTGCTGTCATAAATAATGTTCTAAGTAATTATTAGACAGTTATGCTGTTGGTAATGATTAATTAATTAAAATAATCAATAAATATTTATCACATTTATTAGATTTTCCAGGCAGAGTATGAGAAGAAAAACATGAATCTTTATGGCCTTTAATCTTCATTGCACTATGAAAGGTTATGTCCATATGCTGCTGTGTTTCTCAGACGTAGAAAAATTATTATAATTTTTTTTTTTATAAATATGTTAGGTCCATACTACTGTACATCCTTCAACACCCCCCCCCCCTTTCACTTTTTCTGCTTCTCTGTGTTGTGTGAACAAAACACAGAGAAGCTTTTCGAACCAACCCCTTTGTTTGCAATACAGTCAGATACAGTCAGATTATATCTTATAAATTGACTTATAAAGAACATATTCACTTTTAATCACCACATTATCTGTGTAAAGCTGCTTTGAGACAATGTTCATTGTTAAAAAAGCTTACAAATAAAAATTAATTGAATTGAATTGAATTGAATTGAATTGAATTGAATTGAATTGAATTGAGATTCCCAGAAAATGAATGAGCAGCAAACTCACAAATGCCTTCTTTGGCTGACTTATTACCTGCCTGCCAAACATCTATGTACCATTACTTAAATTGGATTATATCATTAAGAATAACTTCCTCAAGATGATGGAAACCCTATAAACCTGTATCTATTTATTTTTGATTGTATTAGATATTTATTAGGCTTTGAAAGTATGATTCAGTGCTAAGCAGATGATGCTACGTTAACTACCTAACCACAAGACAGTTATTAGAAATCTTGAGTACTCTATTAGCTTAGAGTCAGACAGTGACAACAATATTTCACTCTGCCATTAAAAAAATTCTTATTACTTCCACAAAAAATGGTCGAATTTGCTTTTAAATTTGCCCAAAGAAAGGCACAGTTCTAATTAACAACAGTATAAGCTGTTATGCTTTTCTAATGGAAAGTGCACCATTGTTGTTCAGAATTGCTACCTACCTACAGTATGAAGCTGCTTCCTGAATGGAACAAGTGAAGGAGGGTTATGAGGATTTTTTTTATGCTTTCTCAGAAATCCTGGAAACTTGATTGTTTTCTTCCTTCTTTGTAGTTCCTGTTATACAGCCCAGTTTTGGAGGAAATTACACTAAATCACTTACTTCCCCCTTGCATTATTGTCCCTTCAGCACCAAGGAACAAATTAGCATTTGCTGAATGTACATGCAGAGAAAAATCTATTTGCCAAGTAAGACTAAAATTGCTTCACAGAATCCCACTGCCAGTGGCCACAAAATAGCTCAGCGGGTTGTTTCTAGTGGGAGTAACCTGCAAATCTCTTATCAGGCAGGCCATAACAGTAACAGGCAGGAAAACAGCTCGCTATATCATGAAGAAAAAAGCTGCTGTTCACAAGCTGTAGTTTTATAATGATCCAGTATTTCAAGTTATGCGTTCTACGAGAATGGATGCAACAATTTATTTGCTTATACTCTATATTTGTTTAATTTAACAAACATTGTATCTATATTATTTACATATTTACATTCATATTCATTGGGAAAAAATGCTGCATGGATAATTGTTTATAACATGTTAACACATAAGAAACTTGAAATTGTGTGGCTGGACAGAAATTATAAATGTTTAATTATTTAAAAACAATGAATATTTAACATGAATGAAAAAGCTGATAGTGTAGCATTTATCTAAGAAGAAAATGACACAGCAGGTAATTACTGTATAAGGTCACCCAAAATGTTTTCCAAATGTGACCATTCAGGACCTCGGAGGGATTCCTCTGGGGGGCATTGTACGCCTCAGCACACGGCACTCGCCTTTTATCTGTGCCCTCAGGAGATCGGCTTATTAACTATGCCACCTCCGTAATTTCAGGGCACAGCGGTCTTCAGCGAGTGCTTCTCTCAGTTTCCGCCTGGAAACGTAGCGGAATTGGGGGGCTCATAGAACAGTTATAACCTGCTCTAGGCATACCAGAGGTCAGTCTTGAGAGACTGATTCCCTTAAGAGAATATCTGGCAGCCTGGAGCAGCGATGAGATGTCGTTTTCGCCCACATAAAGGAATTGGGGTCAATACTGCCAAGAAAAGTGTACTTTCTCCGGTACAGAGGACAACCTATGTAGACAAGGTGTGGGATTTGACCACTATGCGGGAAGGGTTGTCTCTGGAAGAGTTGAGTCTATCCTCACAGCCGTCAAGAGAGTGTGAGAAGGCCAGTCACTCACTGTAAAGCAGTTTTAAAGGCTGCGGGGTCTGATGGCATCCATGTCCAATGGGATACTGCTTAGCCTCCTGCACATGAGACCCCTTCAGTGGTAGCTCAGGACTAGAGGGTTCTCTTGGAGGGGAAACCCACTTCATGCAATCAAGGTCACGTGGTGCCCTTTGGGAGAATAAGCCTTAGAAATGTAGAGGGAACCCAGGTTTATGTCACAGGGCCTGTGTTGAGGGCTCCTTGTCATCACATAATGTTAAAAATGGATGCCTCCCTCACTGTTTGGGGGGTGGTCATGAGTGCCCGCTCTGCCCAAGGTCTATGGAAAGGTCATCTCTTGTGGACTGCCTGGAGATGCTGGCTGTGCTTCTAGTGTTGAAGCATTTCCTTTAATAGGCCATAATGTGCTGATCCTTACAGACAACACCTGTGGTCTCTTACATCAAACATCAGGGGGGTCTATGCTCTCGTCTCCTTTGCAAGCTGGCATGACAAATTCTTCTGTGGGCCCAAGGGAAGCTGCACTCACTGATGGCAGTATACATCCCAGGGTGCTTAAACCAGGGAGCCAGGGAGCCTTTCAAGGCAAGGGCCGAGGCCAAGGGAATGGAGACTACCCCTCGTTGCACTGCTCGTGGGAGTTCTGGGAAGAGTTTGCCAGGATGGAATCCATCTCCTTCTGGTATCATGGGACAGCCATGGTTTGCTGACCTGGTAAACCTTTTCGAATACCCTCCCCACGAGATTCCTCCCAGGTGGTGTTATGTTTCAGGCAAGGGGGCACTTTACTTTACCCCCGCCTGGAGCCATGGAGGCTGTGTCCCCTGAGGGGACCACCACTCAGCTGAGGTGGTGGAGACTATTCTCCAATCCAGAGCTCCCTCCATGAGAAGGTCATATGCCATGAAATGGCACCTGTTCACTATATGGTGCAAAGGCCACCAGTTAGATCCAGTTAACTGCAGTAAATGGTTGTCCCAGTGCTGGAATTCGTTCAGAAACAGTATGCCAAAGGGTTGCCTCCTTCTACCCTACAGGTTTCCGTGTCCACAATTGCGGTTAATCATGCTCTGCTTGCTGCTCAGTCGCTACGAAAGAACCCGCTAGCGACACGTTTCCTCCACGTTACCCGGAGGCTGAGACCTCAGGTGCAACCTAGAGTGCCTTTGTGAGACCTGGCTATAGTTTTGGAGGCCCTGCCTCCTTTTGAGCCCATTACCAGTGGTGTCCTTCTGATAGTCAAGACTGTCTTTCCACTGGCCATCTCGTCTCTAAAGAGATTTGGGACCCTAACGACTTTTTGTGACCCTCTCCTGTCTGGAGTTCACCTCAGGCATGGCCAGTGCCTTTCTCTACCCCAGGTCGGGGTATGTCCCAAGGTGCCCTCGGCTGCCCCACGACCAGTCGTGCAGGCATTCTATCCTCCTCCTTTTCAGGCCCTCGACTAGGAGAAGCTTAATTGGGTGTTAAACTGTCTCCCTGAGGATAAGCAGACCCTCAGCAGGTGGATTGTGGATGCTATCTCCTCCTCTTATAAGTCCTCTGGTCTCTCCGCTCCTTTCGGGTTCGAGTTCACTCAACCCGGAGCGTGGCAGCCTATAAGGCCTGTTCCTCTGTAGTGTTTTGCCAGGACATTTGCAACGCTGTGTGCTTGTTTACCACTCTGACTTTTGTCATGTCCTACAGCCTTGATGCCTCTCCTGGCTCCTCTGTCCTTCGGCCTAGCTGTGCCTATCCACACTAAGCAATGATTGGTCAGTCTAACAGTATTGTACTCACGTTCCCAAAGCGTTGTTGACACAGCTCGAGTTCCTGAAGGGGAACATCTCTAGGTTACATATGTAACCATGGTTCCCCGAGGGAATGAGATGCTGTGTCTCAGCCCCACACTCCCTGCATCCTTGCGAGCGCTTCCTTCCATTTCCAAAGCTAGCTCTGTCTCCACTGCATGTGCTTTAATAGCTTCCTGGTCATGACGTCACCCCACTGGTGAAGTTGCGCTTTTCTGTTGGATTAATTACACATGTGGTTCAGAGCGTGGTCACGCAGAGGCGTTCCCAAAGTGTTGTTGACACTGCGTCTCGTTCCCTCTGGGAACCAGGGTTACATGTGTAACCTAGAGACGTTATTAAAGCCTCATCAATTACACACCAGCAGGATAGCTGAGGTGTTTGATAGCATATTCCAGTACATAATGCAACTGTCAGAATGTTATTTTTCTGCTAGTTAAATTTGATACTGCAATGTTTTTATGCTGCTGTTTTTAGCCAGCAGCAAAAAAAAAACTTGGTTAAGTTGCCAAACATTCAGCACTGCTCATGTCTTTCATTATGCCACTGGGTTTCACTGTGTATGACTATTTTTAGGCTGTAAATACTGTAAATGTGAAATAGTTAATATGTTCATGTCACTGATTTGAGTATTTGTATGGCTCAGGGAGAGTACGGTTTCATCTGTTTGAAGTGAAATGTCATCTGATCCCCAGTGCTCCTCTTTTAGAAGCTCCTTTTTGGCCTCTAAGATGCTATTTAACCTCTGTATGGTTCAGAGAACTGCCATTCACACAAAATGTAAAAATCGGTTGTTAAATGGTTTTCTTTCTTATTACAGCTGGTACTGAATCCAAAAATACAAATGGATATTGATACAAAATACCAAACCTCAGAGGTTGTTATCTGTTATTAACACTTAACTATTATGTATAACATGCTTTTTAGCATTTTTTTTTACATTAGAAAATGTGTAGATTATGTTAATTATGTAACATTTTTCTTAGGCAAGTATTTTCATGTTGTTTCCATTGTAGAAAACCCTTTCCAATTGGAGACAGAGTAACATTCAGTGGAAAGAAGTGTGTGTGTCAGCAGTGCTCCCACAAACTTGTTGCTTCAAATGAGCCGATTAAGATTCATGGACCCAGTCGTAAGTCTCTCTCGAAACAATATAATGTTTTATAAATTAAATGTCCTCAGGAATCTCTATGCAGTTTATTATTTATTCTTGTGGCGTACCAAAAACACATACGCACGCGTGCACACACACACACACACACACACACACACACACATACACACACACTGCTGAACTCTAAATGTAATATTAGCATTTCACTGCATGTGTAATATGTGTGTTGCTGTTTAAGAGAAAAAATCTATCTAAAAGTCTATAAACTTTAACATATAGCTTTTTAACAGTGTAAATAAACATATTAATATTTAATTATCATGGTTCTTATTTATTCTTAATAGTAGTTTCAGTATACAGCTTATGCATTTCTCTGTGGGGAGAGTGGAGCAGGTGTTTGGTCTAAGGACTGTTTTTGTGTGCATGTGTGAGTGTGTGTGTATGTGTGTGCGTGTGTGTGTGTGTGTGTGTGTGTGTGTGTGTGAGTGAGAGAGAGAGAGAGAGAGAGAGAGAGAGAGAGAGAGAGAGAGAAAATTGCTTACCAAGTTCAAAGGGGGTAGGGTAAGACTTTATCTCTGTTCTGTTAGAGCAGGCTGGAGTGGTTGCATATCTCAGTTTGCTTTGTTCTTGTTTTTTATTTCAATGCCACCAAGAACTTAAGAGCAGTAAATGTAGATAGACTGCAGACGATAGCAGGAGATAGGATATTAGACAGATTTAAGGCTGTGGTATGAACCTGACTGACATTTGGGTGTCTGTAGAAGAGAGTGAAGTGGATTACTACATCCAAAAATAGCTGCTAATGTCCAAATGAAAACAAACCATCAGCTGACTTGTCAGCACATAAGCCCCTGCCTACAATTATGCCTCATACACCCCCACAGCCACTTCTTACTGCTACTAGTCTTTGTGTGTGTGTGTGTGTGTGTGTGTGTGTGTGTGTGTGTGTGTGTGTGTGTGTGTGTGTGTGTGTATGTGTGGGTACCACAAGCATTATGTCTCTCATCATTCATGATTAAAACCATATTTTACAGATTTATGCCATGAATGACTGGAGAGTTTAAATTTCTCTATCTCTCACTCTCACTCTATCTCCATCTCTCTCTCACTCTCTCTCTCTCTCTCTCTCTCTCTCTCTCTCTCTCTCTCGCTCTCTCTTTCTCTCTTTCTAGACTGTGCAGGCTGTAAGGAGGAGATCAAGCAAGGCCAGTCTCTCCTGGCATTGGAGAAACAGTGGCATGTCAGCTGCTTTAAGTGCCAGACCTGTGGAAATGTTCTCACTGGAGAGTACATAAGCAAGTGAGTACACATTATCCCTCCTATTCTGTTTCCTCAAATCCCTCACTTATGCAAACCTACAATATTTTTGATATACAGTAATTATATTTGAAGCCAAACCTGATTTATCTATGATTTTATAGCACCATTGCTAATGCTAATGTTTCATTTCAAAATGTTTTTTAATATCTCAGTCTAGGGTTTTTGGGTTTGTCATTAAAGGTTTTACATAAGCAGCCCTTGAGATATTATGCTGTTTATTAAGTTGTCATACCTCTATAAATATTGCATGAGAGCTAAAGGAATAGTTTTGACTATAAGGAGTTTTAATGTTGTATTTCTGGTTGTTTAATTATTTTGTAAATTGTTTTTGGCTGTTTGGTTCAGAGATGGGATCCCATACTGTGAATCAGATTACCATGCCCAGTTTGGGATAAAGTGTGAGACCTGCAATCGATACATCAGTGGACGTGTACTAGAGGTGGGTGTGATGGCCAGACTAACATTTAAACCCTAGGTCATATAAAGATGTATTTGGGCTAAATTCAATGTGAGCCAATAGTTTCTGCTTTGTTAGCTATACATTTTAAATGCTCTACAGACAATCACCACAAATTTTCTTGCTGGTTCAGGTTCTAAATTTAATAGATGACACTGGTCATGTAGACATATACAATTCACATTCTGACAATGTTGAGTAATTAATTTGCTATGATCTATGGTTGCTCTATCTCTCTCTTTCTCTCTCTGTCTCAACTCCTCTCTCTTCTCTCTCAACACAGTGTGTTTGCCGGATGTGTGCACATCAACCCTGTGAATGCTGCACTATTTTTTATGATCACTGATTAGGTCTGCTGCCAAAGAAGCCCTGATTATTGAAGATCACAGGTTTTTAGAATATTAAATCAGCAGGATCAAATTAACAGCCCACACAGCCCTTTCTAGTTTTGTTCCTTGAACTACTTCAGGCAGATGTGTTCAAATGCTAGATGTGTTTTTCATGCACCTGTTTAGGTCTGTTTAATAATTTAATACCTTTTGGTGATAATTTGGTCAATAAACTCTGAAACAATGATTGAAAGAGTTTTGATAAAGGTTTTTGCACCCAGTTGGCTAAATAGCATTGGGAGTGTAGATTGTTTACAGGAAAGACAGTAGTTCAGAAAATAAATAACATAGTTTTAGATATTCTTTAAAGGTAGGTCAGCTAGTTATATAAATCACAATAAACATGCTGTTATTAATACTGATCAAAAATAATGTAAAAATACCCAAAAAAAATTGAGACTTGGAAAATCATTCAGCCTCCATTTTTCCAGGAAGAGTTTCCAATAGATTTTGTAATATTGGTTAGGGATTTGTCGATTAGTAAACTCGATGATAGTAAACTCCACTGATGTTGTGAAATTATACCAGGTTATACAGAGTACATCCTCAAAATCCTTAAGAGTAAAGTCGTTTTTGCCTGAATTTATTTATTTATTTATTTTTTTCAGTTTATATTTTGAAAGGTTTAATTCTTCTTTTCCCATACGTGAATGGTGTTGGGGACAGTTCATGTGCAAGTTGTTTAATTGATCAATTATTGATTAAAGGCTAGTTTATTAAAGTACTTTTCATTTTACAACCATTTGTTTTTAAAACATAAAAAACATTTTTTAAACAATATGTACAGTAGTTCCTCTGTTTGTTCAAAAACAGAGAAAATTTTCAAACTGATCCAGACTTGGCCTAAGGCAGTACATGGCTATAAAAAGATCAAACACTAAATATGAAGAGATGAATGTGTTAGTCCAGAGAGACAGTGTGATAAGAGTTGCTTTTTCGAAGCACAGCTCTCCAGCACACTCTAAACAGGCAGTTATTGGCATTACCATAAACAGAGAACACCGAAAAAGGACTCAGGGGAGAGGAGTTCAGAAAGGAGAACACAGAGAGATGGTTAATGAGGCAGTGAGAGACAGAGAGATAAAGAGGAGGAAGGAGTATATTGAATGTGTGAACACAGTGAGAAAGCGGTGAGGGAGAAAACCACTGCACAAAAAGAGAATGATTTGGTGCCACTATGTGCTTCGCAGACCTTATTTTAAAGCAACAGGGTGTAAGATTTTTGAATTTCTATGGGAGAAAAATGCTTTTGCAAGCTATTTGCAGAAGAACAAAGCCTGCTTTGTGTCAGCATGTATTTTAGCTACCATCATCCAGTTAGGCCTTACTGTGATTGCCCGATAAAGCAGCACTGTGCATTGAAACAAAACAAAACAAAAATTTATCACATGGTATTTACCGACAGCTGTTTGTTCTCCTGTTTGTCAAAAATGTTTTGTATTAAACAAATACTGTTAGCCAGCTAGATTCCAACCCTCAATAGTGGTTAAAAGGATATATCTCAGGTGATTGGAGGGCTTGAATCACTTTTGTTCAATATGACTGAATTTAAAATACAAGCTTATACGGTTATCTGCTAACTATCTATAAAACGTTCTTTAGAAATAAAAAAAGATATGTAGGAAATGTATTTGAGTATGATAAATATTTGGGACTACTTACCGTATTTTTCGTAATATAAGCCGCTACTTTTTTCCCATGTTTTGAACCCCGCGGCTTAAACAACGAAGCGGCTTATTTATTTATTTTTTAGACCAATGAAATTTCTGAACGGAAACGAAAAAACGCACCTCACCTGTGTTCTGGTCTGCACGCCATCAGGAGAAAAAACTTTTTTTTAAACGTACGACGATGCCATCAGGTAAACTCCCGAGAGAAATAGTTGTGAAAGGAAGGAGGAAGACAGTGAACAATGACTTTCTTGGTAGGCTACTGTTTAGATACAAGCCGTTGGAACACGTTGAGTCTGGGTCATGGGATAGCGCGCTAACTCCAGTTGCAACAGAAATCATATAAGCATAGACAGGTTTCCAAAACTCGTGCTTTTTTATTTTTCTTGGCAACATCGTTACGGGTTAGTCAAAGAAACTTAGAAACGAGCATCAGAAAATAATAAGGACATAATCCTCGGTCTTGCACACATGCAGTAATAGCGGAAAAATGCGGCGGCAGCCTATTCCCAATATACCGCTACGCTCCTAAAGGAAGCGCAACGTATTACACCCGTTACACTGTGTAACAGACACTGTCTTTCATTAAAGCCTGTGTAAAGTTCATTAGTTTCAGTGTAGACATTAAACTGCGACTTATTTATGTTTAAAATAAAAATGTTTGTCAAATTCAGTGGGTGCGGCTTATATATGGGTGCACTTTATAGTCCGGAAATTACGGTATTTACACTTAAGAAGTAGCTGACCTTAACCTTAACTATTTTGTTACAACCAGCAATATTTATTTTTTACATGACCAAAGGACTAAGACTTGATCTTGGACCCTTAGTTCCAGTAAGGGAAATTCTAGTGCTTTCTGGACAATTGTGAGCTTCCAATTTGAGGAAGGTGTGTCGTTTACATTAATGGCATTTGGCAGACAACCTTATCCAGAGCAATTTACAATGATCCAATTAATACAACTGAGAAGTGTATGGCCAAGGCCTCAAGGGCTCTGTAGGCAGGATACATACACTTTCTTTTAATAGCCCAATGTCTTAACTGCTGAGGTTCCAGTTCCCTGCATGATAAGATGTCCACATATTTTGGCTACATAATGTAAAGGAGTTGATATTTAAATAAAACAAATGTGATGCTATTACATCTTTAAAGATAATAAGGAGAAACCTTTAAACAAATATTTTCTTATAGAAAGACTGACAAAAAAAACAAAGCCAACTGTGATAAAAGAGAAATAGGAAACACTATAGACGATATAAAAAAGAGGTCGCCAAAAAAAACGTGAGATAATTTGTGGTGTGAGACACATTTGCAATCTGATGTCAACATTATGAGGTATCTGATGAAGTACAAACAGATGAGCAGTGATATGATTTTGCAGCACATACAGTATGTACAGTTTCAGGCTGATTATGCTTAAGAGTGTCACATTTAAGCACTTCTGCTCCTTTTTCACCTTGAAGCACATCTTGTACATTTTTCCATATCAGTAATTTGTGTATAAGCACATGCACACTTGTACTCTATGTGACACTATCGTAAGTGGCTCCTGTAAGTGCTTAGTGTTCTAGTGGGTGTTCTGTTGGGTTATTTATAGCTAGTAGGACAAAGACTGATGGAAAGACATGACATTTAAAAAAAAAAAAAAGGACTTAAAGTGTCTATGGATAGGATTAGATTCTTCAAGTTTCTTGAATTGTACTGGATGGATTAACTGCATACTTTCAAAGGATACTGTCTCATTTCCTTATTTAATATTTGTTAAAAGCACTGGTGTTGGGATGGGTTGATTTCTATGCTCATCAAACCATTAAGTGTGTCCTCGTGCCCTGTGGATGAGGCAGATCATTCCCTTAAAAATATAAATTTCTTCTTCTTTATGGTTGATTGTCAGACAAACATTATATTGATTCACAGTGATGCTTTCAATCAAACATTTCCCAAGTAATAACATTCTAGTATTTTTCATATTATAGGCTAAGTTGGCTAGACAGAAGCCCTTTGTCATAAAATTAACAGCCACACAGGTATCAGTATCAGTATCATGTTATGGAACTAATTGTCTTCAACTTGGATTGATGTTCTAGTCAAGAAAGACTCACTGATCAGTCAACAGACAAAAAAAAATGGAATGTCCTAACTCCCAGATCTAAATCTTATCAAAAACATGTGGAAGAGTGCTGCACACAGGAGTTCATTTCATAATCTCATTTATAGATCTGGAGAATTTCTGCAAAAAAAAAGTAAAATCAGGATATACTAAGCAGGTACTTAAGAGTGTTATATAACAAAAAGTACTTGTATCCTGGTTTCAAATCTTTTTTTCTTTAAAATATTACTATAAAATTTTTTCATCTACATTTTGTTGGTTGCCATATCATATTACATATGGAAAAAGATTAAATGTGATTTAACTATTGAATGTGATTGAAACGAGTATAATCCGTACAATGAGTATAATCGGTAAAGTGGGTATTATTCGTACAGTAAGTATAATCCTTAGGATTGGAACAAGGGACTAGAACCAGCGGGGAATGCTGGCGGTCAGGAATCCAGTTGGTCACTGTAGTCAACAGGTAGATCCTAAAGCGAGTGAGGTCGGTGCGTGGGCTTATAAAGGGGACCAGGTAATGCGGAACAGGTGTCAGCGATTAGCACCGGGAGTAGCTGAGAGAGAGCAGCGGAGGAGGGCGTGAGGATCCCTGACATTACTCCCCCTCCAGAGTCAGCTCTTGACACCCCAAACTTTTGTGGGCAGGCAGCGACATTACAACATTATTTTCCCGGCCAGTCAGTGGTACAACGTCCCCTGGCCCTGGAGCAGAGCGGCGCGCTCAGCGGAACTCTGGAGCAGATCGGCACCTTTGGCGGAACTCACAAACTGAGCGGCACCCCCCAGTGAGAAGAGATGGCTGGGCGATGGCCCCAGTGGAATTTGGAGGCTGGGCGGTGTACTTCGTGGGGCTTGGAGACTGGAGCTTGGGTTGGCGCTTCCTGATGTTGGTAATCCGGTCTGGGGTCTTCCCAGAACGGAGGGGATTGAAAAGAATAGCTAAACACATTCTGTAAAATCCAACATGTAAACATGAGGTTCATCAATATGGGAACCGCCATCAAAAGCATGACAGACAGACCCTGAAATATATTGAAAGAATTATGCTAAGAGCTATTGCATTTATCATCGCAATTACCATTATTACAGGTTTGACAATTTAAGGTGATGTGATGTGATGTTTCCCTTTCTCTTCCCTCTCTCCAGGCTGGAGGGAAGCATTATCACCCTACATGTGCTCGCTGTGCCCGATGTCAATTGATGTTTACGGAAGGAGAAGAGATGTACCTGACAGGTGAGGAAACTGCCAAATTCATTAAAAGATCAATTTACAATAGAGAATCTAAGAATCATATAAACATGTTATTAGAGGACATACATATATTGAGTACTGCATATAAAGGGCATAAGATGTTTCTTCTCTTATACTACTGTGAAAAAAGCGAATATGAAGGATGAAGATTTCCTCCTGGCCCCTACATAATTATCATACATGATTAATGATTCTTCCCTGTGAGAGAAACATGGTGGCTCAGAAAAAAACCTTTGAAATGGACTATAATTAAACCCTGTGACTACAAATAATTTGAATGTAGTGAAAATTCTCATGTTCTCATATGTATTTGTTTCTCCTTATTTGTTAACATAAACATTATTTACATAAGGTAAGGTAAGTAATTACACATGACAGACCTTTTGGAAGTCATGAATACCCTGAACAGGATGTGCTGCAGCAATAACACACAAATGGATTGCATTATTTTTGTATGGAGTCTGGAGTGCGTTATACTACAGCGTCTAATACCACTTGTACTACAGTGATTTGCCACAGATTACAATGTTTAATGTATTAATTTATTTTATTCATGTTCAAAACTTTGCACATTTACATTTTTGATACTTAAATTGAATGTTATTGTTCCTTATATTTTAGTTAAAATCTCTCTCTCGCTCTCTCTCTCTCTCTCTCTCTCTCTCTCTCTCTCTCTCTCTCTCTCTCTCTCTGTGATTTTCTTTTTATTAATTTTTATTAGTCTTAGATTATATGGTGCCTCTGCTGTACGACGCTTGTGTATGATCTTTAATAGTAAAACAATAACCTATTAGAATGAACACATTAATATTGTTTTCATCTTACATGCCAAACGTGTGTGATGTTATACCTAAAGTATATTAGGCTTAATTTTTTATTGTGTGTTTTTTTGTATATAGAGTATATGTGTAGCATGTTGGCTACATAAAAACACACACACACCCACACCCACACACACACACACACACATGTTATATACAGTTATATACAGGAGCAACATTAATGTATAACATCTTAGTCAACATGCTCTGAGATTTTTTAAAGTCAAATTAGCAAACCTACTTTCAGCATATTTAATATGCAATAAGAGAAAAAGTGGCATCTGCAAAAATGCAAGAATATAAATATACTAAAAATAATTATAAATTTGCTCGGAATATGCTGCATAATGCTGCATGAGTGATATAATAGCCATAAAACACTGATCAAGTATTAATAATGAATTAGAGAGCACAAATGCTTACATCTAACTAATGATTTAGCACTATACTAATCTTTATCCTAAATAGGATTGTGTAAAACAAGATGTTATCTGTCCCTCTCAGGTTCTGAGGTTTGGCATCCTGCATGTAAGCAGGCGGCTAGAGCAGAGAGGAAGCTCAGAGTGCGGCGCATGTCGGAGACATCCATTTCACCCCCAGGGTCCAGCATCAGTTCACCTAGCCGAGTCATATGTGTAAGAATATAATTGCTGTTTGACTCAGTGAGGGAAAGTAGACTAACTTTAGTCAAATAAAAAGGTTTGCATTTAACATGATATGCAAACAATAGTTAGTAATAACTTTTATTTATGGTGTATATTTGCATGATATCAAGTATATAAGTATAATTGTACAAAATACAATGTATGAAATACAAAATACGAAGCCAATTTGGTAACAATTGGTCAGTATAACCGTCACATATTTCCAAGACATGCAACCAATGACATTGCTCGCAAACAGCTGAAGAGATTTGTTTTCACTTAAATGTGTCTATTATTTTATAAATATATAAATAATTTTATAATAGCAACAACTGATATCAATATAAGGAATAGTGGATATACTACTTTTTTTGGTGGTGTATTTGTATAAGCAGTCATGAGCAGAACTGGGGATTAAAGAAATCATGAAATTACATGAAAATATTCGATTTGGCAGCACAAATTGTTAAAGATAATAAAACAGAATTAAAGTAAAATGTGCATATAGTTTCCACCTGTGTGATGGATAAGCATAAATTATGACATAATATTTATGCCAGATGTATTTCTGTCATATGTTCAAACCTTTTGGATTGTGCCATGCTGAACACAACCAAGGTTTGAGTTCGGTGTGTTTTCTTTGCTATGTGATGGGAAACAAAAACATTGGCTGCCTCATGAGGAGTGAAAGTTTATAGAACTTTCAGACTCACTACTAAAGTGAAGCACAATGTTGTTTTTAACATTAGCGTTTGTGTTCTCATTACATTTTGACGTTTTAGTGTTTGTATGTGCGTGTGTATGTCTGTCCTGTGCCCCTTTTCTTCAGGCCAGAGTGGAGAATGAGATCCTAGAGTACAAAGATCTGGCTGCATTGCCTAAGGTTAAGGCCATTTACGATCTGCAGAGGCCTGAATTCTTAACCTATGAGCCATATTACAGGTTCTACTCGGACGACAGGCTAGAGCGCCTCAGCTTCGGCGAGGTACTGCGCTAGTGGCACTTTAGCCCTGTGCTGTGTCTCTTTCCAGCATGCCACTCCTAGGTGTAGAGCAGCTAACCCAATCTAGTGTAGCTTAACAAAGCCTGGCCCAATGTTCCCAACATGCTTATGTCTGTGTCTTTTCTGTTTGTCTGTTCAGTGCATGCTGATTGCAGAATAGGCAAAGTTGACAAATGCATGTGTTATTTTCACACATACTGTATCTGAAGAAAACCAGTTCCCCATATTTGTCTGTTGAGATTTTTTTTTTTAAGTATGTGATCTTTTTCTGCATGCATATACAGTATATGGAACTTCTGTTATTGCCAATTTAAGATATTCTGGTTTTTATTTTTTATATATATATATATATATATATATATATATATATATATATATATATATATATATATATATATATATATATAGAATGGATAATGTATAATCCTATATGCTGTAATATAATACACAGTCTAAATAGTAAATAATGCTCAATACATGAAGTATATGCCATAATTTTAACATTAGTTTGTATTTTAAATGTTTTAATTAGTATTGGGTCTTGATATTGCCAATGTTTTCTGTGGCCAGGAGTCCAAGAGAGTAAAATTGGCCATGCTGTCAGGGCGGAAGGGGATTCGTATTTTTTCCCCAATTAATCACAATGACATTAGCCATGTCATGGGTGCCTGTGAGCTCATGCATACGGTAGCTGACAGACAGCACTTTCCACCAAGTCTGTTATGCCACCCCCTGATGTTGCATTGGCAGCATTTCGAAAAAAAAAAAAAAGATGTAGTCAGCTGGCTTCACGTGTCTCAGAGGTAGCATGTGGTTGTCTTTAGGCTCTGGTTGATAGTTGTCATGTGATGGGAAAACATAGGAAATTGGCCATGATTACTATTGAGAAAATAGTAAACAGAAGTAAAACATAATTACTGTTTTTAACAGTGTTTTCTATATATTATTATAACCTGCTGTTGTTGTAGAATTTGTGTCAGCACTTTCCAAAATAGTTTATTTTAGAATAAATCAGTGTTGTGAGTGTGGACACATTTGTCCTTGCCAACCATGCCTCTGCAGCAGAAGCATTTTGCTGTTTATTCGGTTCATTAAAGACAATCCCTCTCAATAGCCTTCACAAATAGGCTGGTGTGAAATGCTGCTTCCATCCACTGGAGATTTTTTGTTATTAAAGTTTCTGATGTAAGTGGGATATTGAGACTGTAGAAAACCTCTTTTTTACTTAATGATAAGTAGATTTAAGCACAAGTATTAATAAATCGGTATTTATATTCACAAAAACACGTAATTCACAAGTTAATATGTGAATTTATCTTACTGTTTGTATGTCTGTCTCATGGCCTCAACAGTCACTGGGCACACTTTCACCTTATTCTCAGGTAATAAGCCTCGTCTTGAAATATTTTGTTGGCCAGTTCACATTTACAGATTAAGCTCAAGTATACTCTGTATTGAAAGAGGTTAATCAGCACAACAATAATAAATTTTCTTTCGGGCAGGACATGTATGACAATGTAGATCTGAGGCAGAGGCGGTCCTCCAGTCCCGGCTATATTGATTCTCCTACCTACAGTCGGCAGAGCATGTCACCTCTGCTGCCTCGCTCTCCACAGCATTACTATCGATATGGTGAGTCACTGCAAAAAAGCTCTTGTGCATGTGCACATGTGTACTAGTGATGTACAGTGCAAAGAACAATTATAAAGGCTGCATCTGAAAAGAAATGTGCATGAACTGTGCATGTTTACAGACAGGATAAGCATGTTAATTATTACTTCTGGAATGAATAAAAACCTAAGAAATGTAACCAAATCAACAATAAGTGGATAATAAATGGATGGCTTTGAAACAAATGATTGACAATCCATTGCTTGTTGCCTTTTCTGTTTATTTTGGTTTCGCTTTGCTATATTTGGCTCAGTACACAGTTCCTACTGAAATGCCTACCATATAATCCCAGTCTAATTTTGTGAGCAGAGAAATTGCCGGCTCTGTGCCGTGATAGAGTGAATGAGAGGGTTGGGTGATATCTTTTCATTCATGCTTTGCCTCTGTCACTCTCATTGGCTGGGGGTTTGGCACAGGCACTGAAAGTGGCAGAAGCTCACCCTGTTACTCGCAGCTGGAGGCCAGGTCCAGCACACCCACTACGAATCAAGCACCGAAGCATTTCCATGTGCCAGGTATGCCACAAAGCCACACCATTGCTTTTAAAGCCCCTGGCAACACAGTTTAAATTATAGATCTGCTTTGTAATAAGCATTTCCTGTGGTAGATTTAAGATTTAATTTAAGATTTAATTATAATTAAAACGTGCTTTTACCAACGTTCTAGTACTAGAAAAGCATCTATGACAACAGGAAAAGGAATGATAACGGACAAAGTAAAGAAATTCAAAATACATTTCATTTGACACAAGTCTTGAGTCATAGCATACAGCATATATACAAGTGGTTTTGCTTTTTAAAAAATGTTGACAGTGGCTTTAACATCATTCTGCTTTTTAACTTTCTATTCATCATGCTGAGCCAGAATGCTTTTAGCATCCAGTGATGATGGCTCTTTTTTCAGCTCTATAGCTCATGTTTATAGTGTCCTCAACACACTTTCTAAAAACATAGAATGTGCAGAGGAAATACACATGATCTTAAATCCTGTTTCTTTTTCCTTTTCCTCATCGGTCTCTCCTTTGTTTCATCTCTCACTTCTCTTTTTCTTCTCAGCAACAGGAGAGCCTAACATCTACCGGAAGCCCCCCATCTATAAGAGACATGGTAGTGTTCTCGGCCTACCCTGTTCCTCAGTCTTGGCTTTTGGCCACTAGGAAATTTGTGCTGGATTAGGGTTAGATATTCTTTTAGTTTAACACCAGGGTGCAGATTAACAAAGGAGTAAAGCATTGCTGTAGATTTGTATGCTATTTTGAGAGTCTTCAGCAGAAATGGCCAGAGCACTATATAGTTTATGTTTTCATTATTAACCTACAATTAAGTTGAGTTGAATTGAGCACACTGACAAATGCAACCACCAAGAACTTAAAAGGTGCTATCAATTCTGATTGTTAACACAAGCCAAACAACACAAAAATAGAATTGCCATGTGGTTTGGTGGTTAGGTGAAAATTGCTTTCACTTTGTGTAGCTGGCCTTACTCTTGGTCGAGAAGCTTTGTGGGCCAGTTTTTGTGCAGTGCAGTTACAGTGGCATACTTCTTAAAATATAATGTAAGCTTTGTAAATATTTTTCCAATATAAAGGTCACGCCTTATTCTGTCTTTGTGGCATTTAATAAGGTCTTCGTTGAGCCAATTTTGTACAGATAGGTGACAAATTAAAAGTCCAAATGAAAGCTCTGTTATGCTGTGGGCTGCAGTTTTCTGCCAAAGTTTTGTCCAACTATTTTTTTTTTTTTTTTGGAGGGAATGGTCATTGCAAAGTAATACAAAGTTATTTTGTGAGATTACATTACAAAACATTCCTCTCATGCTGCACGTGATTTTTTCATTGGATATAATGGATATGAAAATTACTTAACCCATGTGCTATAGTTTACACATGAGGGCCAACCCTAATTGAACACCTATGGGTGATATTGACAGTGCAATAGACAACTATTATCAAAGCACTAACTGGGGAAAAAATCTTTTGTACGAATGTTCATTTCTCCACTATAGCTCCAGAGATTTGTAGAATCTGTGCCACTGAAGATGCTTTAATTAGTCACCTGTCTGTATTTTTGTGTGTGGAGTTTGTATAGTAGATTTTTCCAGTGTGAGCTTATGTAATTGTGCTTTGCCAGTACAGGCTTGTGACATTTTATTAACAACAGAGACCCGGTTTACACCTGGGCATTTCATGCATCTTGAGAACCAGGATTATATCCAGATTTAAATTTAGTAGGAAAAAAAAACCTTTTAGCAGCATGTGGGTTTATAAGGCCAATAACAATTACACAGAATCGTGCCATGTCAGAGACAATAAAGTTAGAAAACAAGAGTCCTATTAGAGTAAGGTTATTATACCCTATCATAGTTTTTTTTATTTTTATTTTCATGTAATTTGTCAATGTCTGTTTGGCATGAGGTTTAAAAAAAATGATCAACCGATGGAAAGTAGCACCATCCTACTCATCGCTTATTTAGTACTGTCAATAAGTACTGTAATTTAGTACTAAATAAGTACCTTTACATTAGCACATGCATGTAGTTATCTAATGATCCAATCATGTGGCAGCAACACAATTAATAAAGTGTAGATACAGGTTAAAAGCTTCTGTGATTTTGATTGTTGCCTGAATTATGGTACTAGAAGAGCTAAATCAGTGGTCCCCAACCTCCGGCCTGCGGACCGGCACTGGTCCATGGAGCAATTGGTACCACACAGAAAGAATACATAACTTACACTATTTCCGTTTTATTTATTATCTGATTCTAAACGATGTTTTATTTTGGAAAATTACTGGATTTTCTCCACCACATCTGTCTATATGACTCACTCTTGATGCATGTCATGATGCTTGCCTCGGTCACGTCTTACCTCCATCTGCTACCTTCTTAAAGGGGCTGCTCCAGCCACTAACACATAGTACATTACCGCAAAATTGGAACCCCAAGCTAGCAAAATGAACAAAGAAAAAAACACAGTGGATTAACGTTTATTATTATATTTAGAAAATGCCAGTTTTTATGCCGGGCGTATTGTTTTATTTTGTTGCATTTATCCGCCACACCTTAAAGGTCGGTCGGTGAAAATATTGTCCGACATTAAACCGGTCCATGAAAACATTGTCCGACATTAAACCAGTCCGTGGTGCAAAAAAGGTTGGGGACCACTGGGCTAAATTGAATATTTCTGAAATTGCTGATCACCTGAGATTTTTACACACAATAGTCCCAAGTGGTTCATCAAACAAAAAACATTTTGGAAATTTGGAAATGTTTTGTTGATATGAGAGGTCAGACGAAAGTGGCCAGATTGGTTCCAGCTGCCAAGTAGGTTATAGTTATTTTAAAATAATCACACTCTTAGAATGCACAAAACATTGATTATGAGTTGGATGGGCTACAACAAGAGAAGATAACATGCTTGTTATAATAACATAATAACACGCTTGTTAGTCAAGAAGGGAAATCTGAATTTCGATAGCTTGTTTCTGACAGGCACAGAAACTGATGTACTCTTCTACTGTTGCATACTGTGATGCTTTTTTTATAGCACTATTTAACAATAGTCATATTCTTAAATCAGCTTTACACAGATAAAGCAGTAATAAAAGAATGTATACGTTTTTTTCTGCATTTTCCGTTCACTACAGAAATAAATAGTGATTATTTGAGTTACTATAGACTCCCTAACCCTGTCAAAAGGCTGTTTCAGCTGAGAAACCAAGGAGATCTCCAACATTCAAGGAGATCAGCATTGTCTGAACCACTCTGATACCAACATTCATGGAAGGGTAATTTCCTGAATCGGATGTTGTGAACATTAACCAAAGGTTTTGACCCTGATTTTTGCACTGTGCTGCTGCTACATAATTTGGCTGATTAGATGACTGGATGAATGTGCAAGTGGACAGTGGCTATATGTTTTACTTTTTTAGGTTCATTTTAGATTTGTATAAATCTTTTGCAGAAAAGTGACATAGAGGCTAAAGTCACCAATATGGAGAACATTAGAAAACACGCAAATAAGACAAAAGTGTTTGGCATTAAGAAATCAGGCAGTGGCTATTAAACATATCTACTTAAGTCAAATTGTTAATATCAAGAACTTTTATATAAGAACTAATCAACCTGCCTGGAAGAGAATCGAAGTGTGTATTGTCCCCAGGTGCAGTGAAGAAGATAGTTTAATAGTTTCTTTAATTGAGCCATTAATGTAACCATCTCAACAGTTCTTGACCCTTGACTGGACCTGGTTCAATGGCAGATGAAAAAAAAATATATATTGTATTTTTTTTTAAAGAAAAGGTCATTCATTACGCATTGTTAATTAATTAGTGGCAAACAGTATTGATGGAAATGCACAGTACATAATTTCCATTTTCATTCAATATTAAAGCATTACAAAATAAAATACAGATTTCATGTTGTTGTTTTTTTATTGTTGAAATCTATTGTGTGGTCTTCTGTTACAATTTTCCTTTTATTATTTTTCATTGTTGTTATAAATCATAACTCACAAAAGACCTTCAACTGTCAAAAACAAAAACAGTATGAAATCTGAGAATATTTTATGTATTTGTAATACTGAACTTTAATATTAATCTGCATAATTCTGTTTTCTCATGTGAAAATAAAATCTATAGGTCCTGCAAGAAACCCAATAATCCATTAGGGGTTTTTTTTTTGCATATTTTCACTATTGGTCAGAATTTTATTAGCTTGAATAATGGACAGGCATTCGTTAACGTAATAGTGATATACACAACAAAATACATATGTAGACTGATATTTTAGAAAAGTATTAATGCTACTGAGCAGTGATATTACAACAGATTTATTCACATCACAAGCCTGTAATGAATTCCTCAAACAGAATTGTTTGTTTCCCATATGGAGGACAGATGACAGAAACAGATGGATGTAGCAGTAAGATCTTTTCCCATTAGCATATTTACACTATGCTAAATTCATATTAGAGCTCATACTGTTTTACTTCTGTTTCTATCTTCCTCATGTGGGCATGAAAGTTAACATTTACAGACTGTTTTTCATAGGTTGCAAATAATTCCCTTTTTCTGTTTTTTTTTTTCTGTTTTTTTTTTTTTTAATTTCTTATCACATTAATAAATATTCCCTCCACACTTCTGATGTACTTTCCTCAACCATTTACCCTGTAAGTACAATTCACTCGTCAGCATCATTTGTCCATACCCGTCTGTACTTGTCTTTCATTATTTTGTTATTCCTGTCCATCCTCCTACCTTCTGTCTTTCTAATTTTGTATATCTTTTATTTGGCTGCTTTATTCTAATCACAGTAAATGACTTTTGATCAGTCTTGGAGAAATGATTCAAAAGCAATTACATTTTTTTAGTTGAATAAACTTTGAGATATTTTGTCAGAGCAGCTTAGCCTCAACAATGGTCATTTAGTCTTTAAGAGTGCTGAGTCATTTAAGCTTTTGGAGCTTTTTTTTTTTGCCATTTTTCATTTAGGAGTGAATAATGTCCTTTTCTACTCCCGTAGAAAACGTTTTTTTAACGGAAGTAGACCATGGTGTGCTTTTTCTCGTCCATTTGTCTTTGTGTAATTTTAATTGTAAGGCTCAGCAATTCAGTTGTATTCATTCAATAGAAATAGATGTATCCTGATAAATATTAGCTTTTCTGACCTCCCTCTGTACAGACAATCGGGATATAGCCACAAAGAGCAAGACCAGTGAAGATATCCTTCAGTCAACCAGGTTCTCAACAGCCTACTCACCTGAGCACTACCAGCACACCCAATCTGATTACTTCCAGAGCCCTGTGTCCCCTAAATGTAGGTATCTAATGATATACTTGAATAAATTTGTTGCTGTACTAAGCTGAAAATTATACCAGATATGTTTCAATGCCACTGATGTGTTACATAAGTACAAATAGCAACTTTTTGATCAATTAACACCTCACACATTGCATATCATATAAACATGCTTCATTTTTTTTTACCATCAGTTCCCTAATATTCACTGGCAATGAAACATAAGAAATGTAATTGGTTAATTTTTTAATTTATCTATGATACATTATACATGCTATCAGGCAGTGAAATGAGATATGTAAAAGGCAATGAAATGAGAAATGAAATAAATTGTTTTTCTATATATGTCTTTTTATGTTTTTTTATGTCTAGTTTCCCCTGAACTATAAAACAATATAAAACTGCAGGTTACAGAATTATAATGTTATGATTGTAAATAAAGCTTCTTTGTCAGCAGTCTCCAAAATTTAGAGGATGCGGAAATTCAAGTTGTAGTGATAAGCAGTGGCTGTTTTTCAAGCAGAAGCACAAACTGCTTTAATGAGTCATGTAAGAGCAAATCCTCTTGAGCTGCTTGCATTTTTCATCCATTCATTTAACATCTAGATTCTCTCACTCGCACAGCTTTACGTATTCCACGAAGAAGATTCTCATCAGGAGGAGAGGAAGATGGGTGGAATTATGGTCTTCAAAGAGTATGAAACTATTTCTCCCTCCTTCTCTCACTGTTTTGTTCCATCTTTATTTCAACAGTTAAAAAACAAACGCTCTCACCTTTTCAGATCCAGGGTGGGATTGGCAGGATGATCCTGAAGGAAGAGATGAAAGCCCGCTCTGGTTCATATGACAACGACCCCTGGGGCAGTACACGGAACTCCCGCACTGGGAGCAAGGAGACTCTGCATAACACCAGCTACAACACCATCATCAATGGCTGTAAGAACATTAACTGCTTATGTTGTGTAATACAGAACTCTAGATAATTATATAGTTCTGAGGATATTCTGCCAAGAGTTCTTGGTTACCAAGAATTGTTTAAACAATCACATATCAGATACCAGGTATTATCAGTCATTCTGTTTGCTGATATCCTTACATTTCTAAACACAAGAAGTGCTCATGAGAAATAATATATCATTATATAAATAAATGCACCACTTTGTATTTCACAAGTGTTTTTCTTTACAGCATTGGAGTTAATTTCCGTTGTTGCGGAAAAAGCCCATTTCTCCCTGAAGGTCTTAAATCACAAACACACTCAGGGGAGAGCTAACAGGAAAAAAATGCATGCAGGCCAGGTTGTAGATTACTCAGTATGTTGATCAGCTGTGTATAGTCGCAGACAGTCACAGGCAAATTACAGTTCATGGTGTTAGTTGATGAAATTGCACTGAGGTGCCTTGTTAAGCAGTGATGCCCTGGCACACTTTACTGCAGTTTCTTTGAGAGCAGAGTAAAAATTCAGACACCAAACCCATCAAAATAGTAATGTTAGGCTGTTTTCCTTTCTCTCGCTGCCACTTTTTTCTTTCTTTGTCTCCCTCTCCTTGCACACTCTCTGTCCCTCCTTTGTGTCGCTTTCTGTTGCTTTCTCCTCGCATGCGTATGTGACCTGCTCTCCTCATTTCTATTTCTGTGTGCCTCTTGGGAAAGTGCACAAAACAGCTGAATTTTTCCCTGCACACTTTTCATCTCTCTCTCTCTCTCTCTCTCTCTCTCTCTCTCTCTCTCTCTCTCTCTCTCTCTCTCTCTCTCTCTCTCATTTCTCCTCACTCACTCCTGATCTTTGTTACTTTTGCTTTTGCAACTGTGGTCACTTAATATATTTTTCTGCATCTAAGGTGAGATGCAGGTTAAGATCTTTTGTTAGAACACTTCCAGGAAATTAGACGGAGTGAATGTCAAAAAAGAAAACAAAGAAAAATTATAAGAATCTTGTTCAAGTCAGAAGGTGTCGGATGAGTTGTTAGCTCCTCTTAATATTTAATACATGCAATGTATGGACTATTAGTATTATAGATAATCTTGAGGTCAAAGCCAGGTCGGTTTAATTAATAAATAAGATCAGGTGACTTTTGATTTTTCTTTGTTACTGTACTTATAAACCATTTATTCTTAACTTATAATCACCTACATCATGTCTTCTAATGAAAATGAATTTCTCAATTTGATATAGGGCAAGCATACTATACTGTGTTCTATTACTTCGTGAAGTATTGGTAAAGTATGTGTTCTAGTAGTGAGACAATATAGACTATAGAGATAATATTAATAGAGTGGTTGTGATCTCTACAAAATAGTAGTCTGGTCTGTACGGAATAGCTTAAACAAAAAAAACAGTGCCGTGCTTAAGTTAAAAACACACACACAAAAAAAAATGCATTCCATGACTGGAACAGCTTTGTCTGTGTCATTACGATATGTCCTGCATGAATATCATTTCATAAAGATCAAGACTCCATGGTGAGGTGTCACAATTCTGTGTTCTTTTTCAGCTCCGCAGACACTCTATCCAGCTGAAAATGGTGAGAATTTAGTACAATGCTTCTTTTCTTCATATTTATTTGATAACAATAAGCATGATTCGATTAAAATAACCGGGAGGTGGTGGGGATTTAGTAGGAGAGTATTAGAACAAAAGCAGGTCATGTGTGATTTCTCGATCTAGGTGTTCATAGTTCATCTGGGGATTAAGCAATACAGGGCACAGTTTTGGGAATATAGGAGTTGTAATCTTAATTGAAGGGTTTGGTGGAAGGGCTGCAAGAGATGTAACATTAGCGTTTTTGAACAACTCCCCCTACTGTCCACTTTCATTTAGAGAAAAACTTGCTGGCATTTTGATTTCATGCTATTCAGTGCCTGCTCTTTGGATCTTTTTTTTTTTAGAGTATATATCAAAATCGGCCTCATTACCAGGGTATGGCAGAAATGGACTGCACAGGGTAATATGTAACAAGTGGATGAATACAAATGCATATCATATTGCTTTGTAAATAGAGTATTTTAAACATTGTGAATAATAATGTTTGTTTTCCAGCAGCAAAATACAGACTACTTTCAGTATGACAGTGGCAATGAGGTCAACTGGGGAATCAGAGGTTAGTTAGAATTATAGTCATTTAAATGCAATGGCAGGTTATAATACTTTTTTGTGATGAACAGAATCTAACAGAGTATTTCCTGTCTCTTGCGTATTTTTGTTTTGCAGAATACAAGGTGAGTCCTGAGGCCATTCTAAAACAGACACAGTCTCTAAGCAAAAGTATATAGAGAGGTGAATTACAGTACTCCAGCATGATGAGCTCAAAGCAACAACAGTAGAACAGGAAAATCA
Source organism: Silurus meridionalis (assembly GCF_014805685.1). NCBI lineage: Eukaryota > Metazoa > Chordata > Actinopteri > Siluriformes > Siluridae > Silurus > Silurus meridionalis. The sequence goes on from NC_060888.1 coordinate 13,777,601, forward strand.
GTTTGTCTTTGCATTAAATTATGTTGATGAATGGTTAATTCTGTGTGGTTACCCAGGGCTCATGGGGTAATTAAGAGCTGACCTCAGAACAAAAATGCCACCATGTAGTCTGAGAAAGACCCCTGTCTTTGTACCAGTTACTGTATTGTTGTGGTGAAATGAAATTTTTTAGACAAAAGAGGCTTAACATCCAAGAAAATCCAATTTGTCTTTCCTCATTCCTGAGAATAATATTAAAAACTGGTAAAAATAACTATTTGAAAGAAATGAAAGAAATGTAAATGAAAGAACATGCAAGTGGAAATATCTTAAATATAGTCACATGTATGTACTATCTCCTGTCTTGAGAATAAAATTAAACAAATATAAAAATTATTAATATGAACTCATTCCAAGCTTGAAATAGTCCTGTTTTATTGGCAGATATATTATTTGAGTACCTTTTCAATATAGAACTGTCTGTCTATGCATACAATTCCAACAGTATTGTCAAATTTGCCACCAAAAAACTGGCACTTAATTTGCAAGTGTGTGTAAAAACATATTTTCAATATCAAATACATATGTAAATGTTAGTTGCAGTGATGATAGCCATAGCTTGTATGAACAAAATGTAATATTATCCATGAGCTATAGTGCTTAGTGCTATGTTTATTTTTCACAAGTATATCTAATATATTAATTAATTTATAAAAATCTTTTATCATAAAATGTACAGGTACATAATGTGTGATTAATGCAACTCTCCGAACAGGTTTACCCATATGAGGCACTGATTGTGACCACCAGGGGGCGAAATAGGCTGCCAAAAGACGTGGATAGAGCGAGACTGGAAGTAAGTCATTGTGAAATTTTATTCTTTAAACACTTCAAGCAGGTTATCCAGTTCAAGACATTTGAAGGCCCTAGGCAAAATTTATATTGGAGGCCCCCCAAGCTTCCTTCCTGCCACCTTTTCAAAATAAATAAAGAACTTGAAACAAGTATAATCTATAACCTTTTTTGTTTATACAAAACCTGTAATGAGTACTTTTATATATTTGCTTGAATGTGCATATTAATTCAGCTTGATTAACCATGGCCACTTGTTTAATGTCATGAGCTAAGCTACACTGTAAAATAATAATTTGTTTTGATAATGTTTTTCTCATACTTTAAAATGCTAACTTTAGTTTAAGATTATACTTTTATTATACATTACTCACATAGATACACTGACTAAATCATCCAGAGCTTTTATTCATTTGTTCAGTAATTTATTTACAGTAACACAATGACCCACTTTTTGGGACAATGAACATATATGCCTACTCTGTACAGTAAAATGGAGGTGGGGGGTTTAAATGTCATTTTCATCAAGCTGGATATGGACATAATTTCCCCCTCCTACTGAAGCGATATAGACTATAGACTATAGATAAAGTAATATAAATCATATTACCTATACCCACTTAAGGTGGTAGCTCAGTGGTTAAGGTGCTGGGTTACTGATCAGAAGGTCGGAAGTTCAAGCCCTGGTACCGGCAAGCTGCCACTCTTGGGCCCTTAAGCAAGGCCCTTAACCCTCTGTACTCCAAGGGCACCGTTTTATGGCCGACCCTGCGCTCTGACCCCAGCTTCCGAACAAGCTGGAATATGACAAGAACGAATTTCAATGTGTTGTAATGTATATGTGACAAATAATGGCTAGTCTAAATATGCACTATATAACCAAATCAACAGTGGAAGTGAAAGAGACAAACTACTAAGCAGAAAGGAGAGTTAGCTTTTTCAATTGTATTTGTATGCTTACATTTTATTTATTCGGTAAATACAACACAAATTATTTGAAAACTAAAAAATAGTCAGTATGAAGTAGGCTATTATAATAATGTAAATATCACCTGAGTTTATAAGATATACTGTACAGTTGAGACACTTTTTGGATAAATAAACAATGCTCTAGCCTTCCTGTGATTTGCTGAACTTTTACTTTTTCTTTAGTATTTTTAAAGTCGTCATGGCACTCGATGTGTTTTGAACTTAGAATAAACCGTCTGCAAAACATAATAAATAATGATCAATGATGCACTGCATACAGAGACAAACCTGTGAATATTTGTCTTATGACATATGAATTCACACTCTTTTAATTCGATGTGTCTTTCAGAGGCACCTATCTCCTGAGGAATTCTACCAGGTTTTTGGCATGACCATGGCTGAGTTTGACCGACTGGCACTGTGGAAGAGGAATGAGATGAAGAAACAGGCTAGGCTGTTCTAAACATTCCTGCTTCCTACATGCAGAAAAAGAGACACCTGTCCAGAAGCAGCCGAAATGATGCTACCTTTTTCTGCCACACACTCCTCAAGTTCACTGAGCAACAGTAAAATCCAGTGCTGCTGAACATGTGCCAGGCACATATGTAGTATTAAATGGGCTATGATCACTGAGGAAGGAAGAAAACAAGGCAGGAAGCGAAAAAGACAGAGAGCAACAGTTCTAAAATAATAAGGAAAGCATGAAGTCATGTTAGATTCTTGTCCCATTTCTTAGTGACAAGAATAGAGATTGAAATGTAAAAAAAAATTAATTGGAGTTTTGCCTTATATTTTGTGTTAACTTATGCACCAGCAGAGTGACTAGAATGTAGACACTATATTAATAACATAATCTTTTTTGGTTCCTCGCTTGTATATTACACTTGAAAACTAATATCTTGTTTTACTTTATGGACCATTTTTTGTCTACAATGGAAATACACACCTAAATTACATTAAGGTAAATGGAAACAGGCAAAATTTGCCAATAAACACTAAAACCAAAGTCTCAGTACCATGTGTGATGTAACTAGAAACAAAAAGGAGGGCTTAAATACTACAGATGCTATAGATGATAAAGGTCCTGGGTTTAAACATATGAATGTAAATTGTTTTCAACAAATACAATTATTTAATAGACCCAGTCTAAAATGTGAAAACTTTTGTAATGTAGCAGTAGTTATGAGTGACGAGGTCATTTGCTTCTAGGCAAGCTTAAGGAATATTCACATGCACACACAGCATTAAAACACATCAGGAGTAAATTAACGGATTATGGTGCAATTTCTTGTTGTTGTTTTTTTTTTTATCTCTCCATCATTTAAATGTGTCTCTTTTTAAAATGGGGAATGTGATATTTTTTGAGCAGCAATCTGATTTGTAAAGTTTTGGTTTATGCCGTGTTTGTTACTACTCATTCCACAAGCAGGATTATCAACTTTGGACAATCAGAAGGGTCTCAAATAATGTTGTTTTACTGAAATGGATTTGCTACAAATTAAAAAGAAAATGTATTGCACTTAAGTGGGACCCAGTACTAAAGTCTGTAATACCACTTGATAATTGTAAGTATTGTGTAGATTATGTTACAACTCACCGGTTCAGTTGTCACTTTTTTTTTCTTCTTGGTTTATTTGTTTGTTTTGTTGTTGGTTTGTTTCTTTTGTTTTGAGGCCACTGGAATGTTCTAAAGTGTTATACCAACTTTACAGTAGTCAGTGGGAGAGTAAACATATTTTTTAATGCTTTCTTTTTTAAACAGTATAACTACCTATCATGTTAACTTTATTTATTTGTCAGCGGGTACAACTAGCTATGTAGCTCACGTCTATTTAAATAAAGCTGGTTTTCTGTTGTATTTTGAAATTGTTTGCCCTTATTAAGGAAGATTCACTTTCTGAGATTCAGAACTCTAATTAGGTAGATATGGAACTGTAGTTCCATCAACCACAGATAAGCAACAGGAGCATTGTGAAACGAATAATTACCAACTGATGCACAGTCCAACCAAGGTCATGTAGTGACATCTAACAGCTAGCAAAAAAATGTATAAAAAACAACTGTGCGCCTGCACTTATTTATAATAATTAAGAATAATTGCAGACTCACAGTGGTATTTATTGTAAACGTTCATATGTCACTATGCAGGTCAGTGGTTACAGTTAAGCTAATTGGATAAGCTAAGCTACTGGATGAACTAACTAGGCATATTGTTCATAAAACAATAGCTATACACACCATGGTCAGTCTACAGTCTGTACTAGACCAGGAACACTAGGCATGAGGCTGGAATATACTTTATGTGAGATGACAGAGTCCATTGCAGATTCACATTTTTAGCCAATGAGCCTGGCAACATGTTTTTTGACTGTGGAAGGAAACAAGAGAGCATGGATGAAACCCACAGGAAGCATAGAATGTGTAACTACACAAAGACAATAACTCAAGCTCAGGATCAAATCAGGGACCTTGGATCTGAAAGGCAGCAATGCTACCCACTGTTCTTCTATGCCAGTTATTTTCTGCATAACACCATTTTCTTCTATTTATGCATAGTGCAGACAGCCAGCAGATCTCGTTGTAGTGCCCAACAAGGTTGGAAATACTTGTAGAGGAATTTTGGGGAACTCCTTTATGCAGAATACTTTAAGCTCTTTTATATTATTAGGCTTATGCCTGGTGAATAACTTCTTCAATTCAGACCACATGTTTTTAGTTGAGTTCAAAGTCACTGACTGATATGATCATTGACTTTATGTTTCTTTAATCATTTCTTTGTTATTTTAGATACAAGTTTGGCACGTCTAGCTATTTTTGGCCAATGTTTGTGAATGAAATACCCTGCTAGTGAATAGAATTTATTCTATTCCCATGAACTACTTATATATTAAAATGGGTAATCCTTTTTCTTTTCATATACAGTCCTTGTTTTTCAACAAACATGTTGACAGTGCACATGACTAAAGTTTGATTTTGGACCACAACACAATGCTTCTTTTGAAATGCTCCCAGGAAGGGCCTTATTTTAAATGCTTTCACAAATTATAATTAAACACTTAACTAATGCTGTCATAAGCAAGAGAAAACCAGACAGAAGGCCCTGTTACAGGAAATGACTAGCTGGTGTAATGCTACTTTAAAAGTTTTCACTGAAGGGTGAATATTAAAGCTTCTTCTGTGTGGAAATTATAAATTAACAGCTTTTACTTAAACTGAAATGATATTCCTATTTTTTTATCCTTTACTTTGCAATGGTAATAGTTAAGTATTATTGGTATTGTCTGTTAATAAATATATGTAATGTAGTATAAATAAACATTTAGAGTATAAATATAAGTAATATAACTACAGCATTTGTAAAGTCCATTTCCATAATGAAGAGTCTGTTTGGAAACAGTGCAGGTTTATGTATAGGCTAGAATGTAATTTCATGGTATTCAAGACAGTTCTCTCATTTCTTAACCCCAACACAGACATTTATTACATCAACTTAAATTACACGTTCATACATTCTTCAAAATGCCAGAATTGAAATAAAAGTTTATAATACAGTTTTTCAAATAAATAAATAAATAAACAAATAAATAAAAGGTCTTTGCAGGGGTCTTTGCCGATTTCACCATGTGCTTGAATGGCCCAACCTCCTCTGAGATCATCACATCAATTTTTATAGCATACACAGAAAAACAGTTGGTCTGTGAATCAGACGCTGTCCAAATAGCATCGCATTGCATAATCAGCACATATCAATAAATAATCTGTTGAGTCACTGGCATTAAATGTATAAAAACTATTTAGTAGTTACTGGTATATAGAAATGTAAAATATAATTTATTACTAATTAGGCAACGCTAGATGTTTTTCCATTCATATTTGTTTTCTTGACTGCTAGATTCTCAGTGGTGAGTAGCACAGACAAAGATGACCTTGCTCAAATCTCACCATCTGTTCTGGATGGCAGATCTGTTCCAACAACAAAGTAAAATATGCAGTAAGAGCCAAAGTCTTAAAAGCCATCTTGGGCCACAAGTAGGTCACCTTCTTGCTAAAATCCTATATATTTTGGGCAAAATCAATGGCATGTTGCAAGGGCAGAACTGGCCCCAGAGAACAGTGTTGAAAGTGTTGGCTCAACTTATAATTTGTAACTCTAGGGTCTAACCCTTAGGAGGGGCTTAGCCCCACAGTGTATTATGTGCAGAGAGGATGAATGAACGCAGTTACTTTTGTAAGTTCTGCAAGTAATGTTTGTGTACATTTGTGTAGCAAATATTGTAGCATTCCTTAATCAGTGACTGTTCATGAGCTTATTTTTTGTTTTCTTTCTGTGTGTATTTTTTGGCACCTTTATCCTGCTCCTTCTCTTATTTCATCTTCTTCCTCATTTGCTATGCTCTTTGTTTAGACTATCATCTAAAAGCATACATTTTGACATACATTTTACAAGTTTTCAGATTAAAAGGAAAAAGTACAAATAAAATGAATAACTTGGATGGAAGGGGTTTTCTCTTTCATGACTTCCTTTTTAGAACGAGCATCCCCTGAAAAGGGGAAAGAAAGATGACTAGCAAGTGAGCTATCAACCCCTTGCATATTCTAAGATTCTGGATCACTAAATGGATAATTAAATTCAGGACAAATAAGGCCACGGGGGTTGTGGCAAGTTAGAGTCAGGACTTTCTTCCATCAAACCATATAAATGTTTTGCTTGCTGTTGAAATGATGCTGAACTGTTTGTTGGTGCTAAGCAGATAACAACAAAGCGTCAATCAAAACAAGTTCAAAACAGAGCATGTGCTCAACCCTGATTAGTGGCTTGCTGCCAGCATGACAATTTTTTTTATAAATTTTTTATTTCACATTTTATTTTTGCAACATCTAGTGTAGTAAAACCTGGTATTTCACTTTAAATTGTAGTACAGTTAAAGCTACTTATACCAAATGAAAATACTCCAGTAAAGTACAAATATTCGAAAAGGCACAGTAACAAATTACATTGACTTTGTTACTGTCCACCAATGTGTGTGTGTGTGTGTGTGTGCGATATAGCATGGTGTAAGGAAAACTTGTCTAGTGACCATCAGGTGTCTATACACCATGCTCATTATAATGGTCAGAAGCACTGAACAGTGGCTAGTTTTTTTTTTATTCTATGTAATCCCTAAACACTGTTGTATTGAGAATTTCAGGAAGTTTTACATATCTGAAATACTAAAAACAGGTCCCTTTGACAACAATCCAAAATGTGACCAAAGATCACATTTCCCCCATTCTGATGTTCTTCGCTTACCTTAATGTATTAGAATGACTGCAAGCCTTGTGCTGCTGTTACATGATTGGCAAGACTTGATAACTGCATGAGTGTACAGGTGAATACATAAGGCTCTGTCTTTTTTAACTATGTGAAAAAAGTCAGATAAATGACAGTACAATGTAGTAGATATTCTTAAAAAAGCATGTTGAAAATATAAATTTCAGGCTTTCTTTTTTTTTTTTTTTTAACAAAAGAAAAGAAAAGAAAGGTGCATTGAATAAGAATACAGTTGAAACCAGATATTTACATACACTTCAGAAAAAAAACAAAAACTTTTATTTCTTTACTGTCATACATTAAAGCAGAGTAAACTTTTTCTGTTTTAAATCAATAAATATTAACATATTTTTTTGCGTTTATTAAATGTCAGAATTGAGCGAGGGAGAATTTTTATGTATTTTTACTATCACTTTCATCAAAGTCAGAAGTACAGTATTGTTCAAAATAATAGCAGTACAATGTGACTAACCAGAATATTCCAGGTTTTTAGTATATTTTTTATTGCTACGTGGCAAACAAGTTACCAGTAGGTGCAGTCGATTCTCAGAAAACAAACAAGACCCAGCATTCATGATATGCACGCTCGTAAGGCTGTGCAATTGGGCAATTAGTTGAAAGGGGTGTGATCAAAAAAATAGCAGTGTGGCATTCATTTTGTGAAAAAACAGGTGTGAATCAGGTGGCCCCTATTTAAGGATGAAGCCAGCACTTGTTGAACATGCATTTGAAAGACAGAGGAAAATGGGTCGTTCAAGACATTGTTCAGAAGAACAGCGTACTTTGATTAAAAATTTGATTGGAGAGGAGAAAACCCTATAAAGAGGTGCAAAAATGTATAGGCTGTTCAGCTAAAATGATCTCCAATGCCTTAAAATGGAGAGCAAAACCAGAGAGACGTGGAAGAAAACGGAAGACAACCATCAAAATGGATCGAAGAATAACCAGAATGGCAAAGGCTCAGCCAATGATCAGCTCCAGGATGATCAAAGACAGTCTGGAGTTACCTGTAAGTACTGTGACAGTTAGAAGACGTCTGTGTGAAGCTAATCTATTTTCAAGAATCCCCGCAAAGTCCCTCTGTAAAAAAAAAGGCATGTGCAGAAGAGGTTACAATCTGCCAAAGAACACATCAACTGGCCTAAAGAGAAATGGAGGAACATTTTGTGGACTGATGAGAGTAAAATTGTTCTTTTTGGGTCTAAGGGCCACAGACAGTTTGTGAGACGACCCCCAAACTCTGAATTCAAGCCACAGTACACAGTGAAGACAGTGAAGCATGGTGATGCAAGCATTATGGTATGGGCATGTTTCTCCTACTATGGTGTTGGGCCTATTTATCGCATACCAGGGATCATGGATCAGTTTGCATATGTCAAAATACTTGAAGAGGTCATGTTGCCTTATGCTGAAGAGGACATGCCCTTGAAATGGTTGTTTCAACAAGACAATGACCCCAAACACACTAGTAAACGAGCAAAGTCTTGGTTCCAAACCAACTAAATTAATGTTATGGAGTGGCCAGCCCAATCTCCGGACCTTAATCCAATCGAGAACTTGTGGGGTGATATCAAAAATGCTGTTTCTGAAGCAAAACCAAGAAATGTAAATGAATTGTGGAATGTTGTTAAAGAATCATGGAGTGGAATAACAGCTGAGAGGTGCCACAAGTTGGTTGACTCCATGCCACACAGATGTGAAGCAGTTTTAAAAAACTGTGGTCATACAACTAAATATTAGTTTAGTGATTCACAGGATTGCTAAATCCTAGAAACAAAAATGTTTGTACAAAATAGTTTTGAGTTTGTACAGTCAACGGCATACACTGCTATTTTTTGATCACACCCCTTTCAACTAATTGCCCAATTGCACAGCCTTAAGAGCGTACATATCATGAATGCTGGGTCTTGTTTGTTTGTTTTCTGAGAATCTACTTCACCAACTGGTAACTTGTTTGCCACATAGCAATAAAAAATATACTAAAAACCTGGATTATTCTGGTTAGTCACATTGTACTGCTATTATTTTGAACAATACTGTATACATACACTTCCTTAGTATTTGGTGGAATTGCCTCGAAACTGTTTCACTTGGGCCAAACGTTTTGGGTATCCTTCCACAAGCTTTCTACAATAGTTTGCTGGAGTTTTGTAGGCCTTCTTGCTCGCACTCGCCTTATCAGTGCCGCCCACAAATTTTCTATGGGATTGAGATCAGGGCTTTGTGATGGCCACTCCAATACCTTGACTTTGTTGTCCTTAAGCCACTTTGTAACTAATTTGGAGGTATGCTTGGGGTCATTGTCCATTTGGAAGACCCATTTGCACCCAAGCTTTAACTTCCTGGCTGATGTCTTCAGATGTTGCTTTTCTCATGATGCCATCTATTTTGTAAAGTGCACCAGTCCCTCCTGCAGCAAAGCAGCCCCACAACATTATACTACCACCCCCATACTTGACAGTTGGGATGGTGTTCTGAGGCTTTAAAGCTTCGCCCTTTTTCCTCTAAATATACCATTTATCATTATGGCCAAACAGTTACATTTTTGTTTCATCAGACCACAGGACATGTCTCCAGAAATTAAGATTTTTTCCCTCATGTGCAGTTGCAAACTGTAGTCTGACTTTTTTATGGTGGTTTTGAAGTAATGGCTTTCTCCTCCTAGAGTAACCTTTCAGCTCATGGCGGTACAGTATTCGTTTTACTGTGGATAATGACACTGTCTTACCAGATTCAGCCAGCATCTTCACAAGATCTTTTGCTGTTGTCCTGGGGTTGATTTGCACATTTCGCAACAAAAAACGTTCCTCTCTGGGACTCAGTGTCCGTCTCCTTCCTGAGCGGTATGATGATTGTACATTCCCATGTTTTTTATACTTGCGTATTATTGTCTGAACGGATGAACGTGGGACCTTCAGGCATCTAGAAATTGCACCTAAGGATGAGCCATACTTGTGGAGGTCAACAATTTTTTTTCTGATGTCTTGGTGGATTTCTCTTAATTTTCCCATTATGTCAAAGAAAGAGGCGCTGTGTTTGAGGTGTGCCTTTATATGCATCCACAGGGGTGCCACCAATTAACTCAGATGGAATCAATTAACCTATCAGAGGCTTCTTAAGCTCAGAATGGAATCATCTGGAGTTTTTTTGTTTAAAGGCACGATAAACTTAGTGTATGCATACTTCTGACTTTGATGAAAGTGATAATAAAAATACATAAAAATTTTCCCTTGCTCGATTCTGACATTTAACAAATGCAAAAAATATGTTAATATTTATTGATTTAAAACAGAAAAAGTTTACTCTGATTTAATGTATGACAGTAAAGAAATAAAAGTTTTTGTGTTTTTTCTGAAGTGTATGTGAATATCTGATTTCAACTGTATACTGTTTGGTTAAAAATTGCTTTTCTTAATATATTAAGAAAAGCAATATATATATATATATATATATATATATATATATATATATATATATATATATATATATATATATTGCTTTTCTTAATATATAAAGAAATACTCTATAAGTAAATATAATAAGGAATACTCCATATTACTATTGATAAAAGTTATTATTGATATAATTTAAGTTTAGGACTCATATGTAATATAAGTGAAAATGGATAAATACTCGCATTTTCTAATAGAAACTCGCAGCTTCTATTAAGGGCTCTTTGGCGGTTAAACCGGGCGTCGTCTGCACTAGGACCCAGGCGCCACGGGGAAGCTTAGCGCATCTTTATTGGGAATATTACTGTAGTGGTTTTGCTGTCACAGGGGCCGTGCGCGCGGAGGAAAATGCTCACGCTGGTAAAGTGCATGAGTTGTGGATGACGCCCCACACATGGAGGGAAACAAGGAGAAATGTGAGTAGCTTGTAGCTATCCTATTTAACCTGTCAGGAAGAGCGTGATTTGTGGCTGTATTTTTCAAAATCGTTCGAACAGGTGGCTTGGAATCTCAGGAAAAGTCTTAGAACAGAAAGTCCAGATTCCTGAATGTGTTGCTGGTGTGTCAACAAACACTTATGGATTGCTGCTTTTCAGGAGAACCTTAAAGTTTAGCATCAGTTTACTATTAGTCGAAAATGTTTATCCTCTTGTATCTAATATTACTAATCTCACTATAACTAACCATAACCATAATTAACCCAGCCTGTGTGTTCAGCCACTGCATTTTGGGGTGTGCAACTAACTAGGACCCTTAGGTGTGGGGGCGCTCAGGAGACATTTTATCGCCAGGTTCTTCTTCAAGTTCAAATACAAATCAAATACAACTGCAAAATGTAAACATTTGTTGGATGGGTGGGTGAGTGCGTACATGGTTTTTAAATGGACTAAGTTTTCTGTTTTCCCCAAGCCTGTGGTTGGGATCCCATATTACATTTTCTAATGCTTGAAGCCTGTATTTAGAAAGTGGGCATTCTAACAAGACCCCTAATGAGAAGTGTTTGTATATTTGAAGTGCTTTTAAAGTAATTTGTTTTAGTAGCTGCTTGTTTAGCTAAGTGCTCAGTGTTGTTTTGTTTCTGGACTTCCAGTAGCAGATAAGAGGTGAAGTGTTTTCCTCTGCAAAAGACCCCCTGAAGACAATGCAGTGGTTCCTAAGGCATTGCTGCATAAAGCAACTCACACAGCAACTAAAACTGAAATTGGGAAAGGATGATTTTTCACCTGATTAAAAATAGACATTAGAGAGGCAAAAGTTATATCCTATTTTGCTGTATATCCCCACATGTCAAATCTAGAAGAGGAACATTCAACATGTGCTTCTAAGAACATGGAGCTTTTCACTACAATTTTTAACATCATAGGACTGGACTACACTCTCTCATAAAGACAAACAGTAATTTTTAATGTCATTTCTTGGTTTATGTCAATAAACGTAACCAATCCCTCAGTCATCTTGTCCTTTTCTATGTGCTAAGGCTAGTGTGCACCCTTTCTCACTGGAGCTGTAGGTGAAGGGCCATTCCTTCACTACACTCGAGTACAATGCAAACTTTCTTTCTCTTTTTCAGAATATTTGAAATTTAGCCTGGCTAATTCATTTTCTTTTATAGAGTGCATCTGTTTTCAAACCCGAGAGAGAGAGAGAGAGAGAGAGAGAAAGAGAGAAAGAGAGAAAGAGAAAGGTCTCTAGGGGAGTATGTATGTTGTTACAGCCTCTATTTTTAAACAATATGGCTGCCCAATTGATTATTTTCATTGGTATATTTTCATTTCCTCTTTTTCTTGTTTTTAAATAGCCTGTCAGGTTGATTTACTTTTACTCGTTTTTTTTATATATATATTTATTTTAATTTTTTTCTTTGTTTTACTTAATTTAGCTATCACTTAAATTTGTTGTGAATCGCTAAACAGTGAGTAGCAAATAACCAAGTGGGATAGATAACAGCATGTGCAGTTCATAATATTTTTGATGAGTTTATATGGTAGGCGTAAAGGGGAACAGCTCTCCCTATGGAGCTATTTCATACGTGGGATTGTCTTTTTATTCGATCTGAATCATATTTATTGTTTCCTTGGTCTTTCCCTTTCCGCATATGGAAATGCTTATAAGTGTTAAGAACAAAGATCTCCTGTCTTGTAAATTTTCTAATGACACATGAATCAAATGTGAAGACTACTACTTCATTCTTCAATCCACTATCTTATGTCGAACCATGAAATGATTTAATATGCAGTGTTTTATCAAATGTAGCATTTAAAGAAAGTGCTTTCTGTCTTGAACTGTCTGCAAGACTGGGCACGATTGTTGCAAGAATGTCAGGGGTGAAGGTAAGCACAGAGCACTCAGTTTTCTCAGGCTTTTGGCATTTACACACTGAAGTACAAGAACTGTTATATTGGAACTGCCTTGCTTTACCTTGGGTGCTATACTGTCACTTTCGTTTAGCTTATGACAGCTTTATCTATCATCGTTATCTGGCATTTGTGCCCAGGTTTAAGACCCCCACAACACCTATAGTAAGTTTAGGTTGTGATTGCACACTTCTGTTGTGTCTGCAGGTTGCCACAGTGATAGTCTGTCCACGACCAGGCAATAAAGAGAAGCTCCAGCTGGCAGCTTGGGGGCAAGCCAAACGTGCAGTGTACTGCAAACATGGTCAACAATATTCTTTTTTTTTGTTTCAGGTTATGTTTTTGCTTCAAAGTCTTGTTTAGCTTAACTGGATAATAAAGTCCACAATAGGCCTGCAGCTGCAGGGAGGGTCAGCATATCTCATGTGATTTATTGTTGTTGCTTCAGACAGACTGATGTGTAAGGCTACACTGAGGAACAATGATCCACTTAAACCTGATTTGAGGGTGTATTTGAAGGTGAGGCAAAAGGAAACATGCTGACTTTATATGTGCCTGGTAACTGTGAGCCTTTTATTATCTACAGAAGTGATTCATTAATTATTTCTGTGAAGTCTTTGGCTCATCAGATAGCTGCTATAGTGTTGTTAAAACAAGGTGCCTGTATGCTTTCTAGACATTTTTTTTCTCAACTGAAGCTTCCTTTCTGAGCTGATATATTAGGAGAGGGTAAAGGTCAAGACTGCACCCTACTGAGGGGAATTCTGCTTTCTCTGACTTTGCAGCGCACACACACACACACTCCCATTGACATCTTTTCCTTGTCTAGTCCCAGACAAAACCTCTAGTCTTTCTGCAGCCACAATGTCAAATGGCTCTGCACAGTCTTAACACTGTCTTTGGAACACTGAAGTTCTTCTCAGCAGAAGAAGCAGCGGCTAATAGAAGGCATATTTGCAAAGTGAAATCATAGGGGTTTTGGACAGTACATTAATTAGGCTGACAGAATGAAGGCTCCCTTGTCTAGTGATCGCTGACTCATCCTCTTTATCTTATATTGGGGGAAACTGTAAAAGATGGCTATAGGGTGCTGGCTTAGCTGGTGATAGGTCACTAACTTCTGTAACCTAAGTGCACCAGTGCCAATATCACTAATTTACAGTCTTTCAAAACCTGCCATCAGCTATAACAACTTTAATAACACAATATTATGGATCACTATAACATCCACTTAAATTAATCCACTAAGCGTTTTTGCTTTCATAGTTGGTTAATTGCAATGATAAAGAAATTGCATTTGTATGTACAGACTGGTTCATTAAACTATGCAAATGTGTAGGCAGAATAATATTAACAACAACAACAGTGAAATTAAGAAATTAAGAATTTTTTTTGTACTGATTCCTTCAGCTCACAAACTCTCCAGTTGCATTTGGCCCACATGTTGCCAACCTTTAGGGAATTCCCACCCTTCTTAAACTTCAGTACTGGGCAGATATGCAGAAAGATGCTGATAAGACTCCTGCTTTGATCAGCTTTCAAGTTAGTTCCTGTCATCACTTTGGAGCAGCTCTAAGCAAGTGCTTGTTTTACTAGACTTTTTTTCCCCCTAGCTCTTAAATGTTAAGAAAAAAACATGAAGCTTGTCTTGTTACTGGCAAAGAGAAATTGTATTTACTCTATAAGTTGTTTATGGCATAATAACATACAATGGTATTGGCCTGGTTATGAGCTGCTGTTATTGAAAATGATAGAAAATAGAATAAAGACAGTGCCATGGTATATCCACCTTTAAAAGCAATCATGTTGCATTGCATTTCATAGTGAAAAACCAAGGAGCTTACTAACAGATTGCTAAGATAAACTAATAAAATTGGGTTAAAACTGTGCAATGCATTATTAAAACATAGAAGGATTGTGTGAATCATCACCTCTGAGGAAAAAATGTGGTCGGTAAAAATTACTCAGGGGTTTCACTTAAAGATTTGTTGAAATCAAATCACAAAGAACAAAAGCAGAACTTACAGCTATGTTTAGACATATTCCAAGATGACAATGCCAGGATTCATTGGGTTCAAATTGTGAAAAAGTGATTCAGGGAGCATAAGACATTTATTTCCACACATGGATTGGCCACTGTAGAGATCAGACCTTATCTCTATTGAGAATCTTTGTTTGAATCTTTGATTGACGTGCTGGAGAAGATTGTATGCGGCGGTGCGACTCGTATAATCAATACAAGATCTTGGCCAGAAAATAGCGCAACTCTGGAGAGAAATAAATGTTGTGACATTGCATAAACTTGCATAAAATTGCATAAAATGATGCCATGTGTGCTGTAATAAAAAAAGGAATCTGTGTTTATTTTTATTTTTTGGCTAGGCTTTATTTATATATTTTCTTGATATATAATGCATCATTGTTAACTTGTATCTCCTATTGAAATATTTATCACATCACCTTTCTCCTCAATATTGTGCCACCCTAATCTATACTGTACTGTGCAGTGTAATAAAGTCGTGGTAGTAGTGGAGCCTCAGGTCACAATAAGAAAGAGGAAAAGGCTTATAAGCTTCAAAGCTTCTTGCTCCCTGCTGAGCAAAAGATGGCCTTCAAAGCTAATTAATGCTTAAACAGGTGAGTGGGAGTATCATGCTCATAACTCTGCCACAGTGAATTTGGAGATGATGAACATCCGCAACCCCAAAGAGGCCTCCTACTAGAACTTAGCCTCAGTAACCACCCTCATGGGCTAAATTGTCTTAGTAGAAGTTGGTTTATAAACCATTGCTGACTAAAGAAATAAACTTGTGGAACATCCTTTTTCAGTTACTAACAAACATTACTAGCATGCCTAGCTGCTAAAGTTAAATACAGGTTTAATGTATTTGTGCCATCTAATACAACCTAATGCACTCTTGCATTTTGTGGAAAAAGGTAAAGAAATGTGGGTAGTTATTTTCTTTAGGTTGTTGCAGCCACATTTAAGCATGTATGCAGCCTACACAGTGAAAAGTGTAAGTGTTTCTCTGTCTTCCATCTTCTATACCTTCTGTGCATATTGCTTTAATTAAATGTTAACCTGAAGCATGTTCCCATCCAGCATTAAGCAGCAGGAGTAACACGTAATTTCCTTTTCCCACAAACTTTAATGCAGTTTTAGATATACCCAGAGATGTGTACATTATAGGGCTTTGCACGTAATCACCTGCTGCCTTCCTGTGTGTAAGCATGCGCCTATATGTAAAATCTAATAGGTTTTAAAGATACACTCTACCCATTATATAGTTATTATTCTGGTGACCGAGCACACGTTAAAAAGTAGGTCTAATGTCTCATCATTTTGTTTGCATTTAATGGGTGATTTAAAATGATTATTTTAACAATGTTCAGTAAATGTTCAATAGTGTAAATTGTATATAACATAGTGTGCTATACTATAATGTTCTATAATTGAACTATAATCTGTATGCTATATATACTATTTATCAGAGTGAACATTTAGGTGTAAATAATAGGGGGGACAATTGTCTGATGTAGCTAGTCAGCATGATGTCATCCACTAGCTTAAGGTTGTTCAGTCATGAGAAAAATAGATATTTATCAAGGTTTAAATAACAATTGTTTTGTCCTAACCAACTATTATTATCAAATAAACTCAGGTGACAGTGTTTCACAAAGTCAACTTTTAGAAGTCATTTGGGGGGAACCCATTTACAGTTACATTTAGAACCACCTTTTGCAAGAATAACTAGAGGTTAAGGTTTTCTATGGGTCTTTTTGCCCACAACATTAGAACACTGCTTCAGTTCAGTTTGAGGGTATTTGTCTATGTAAATCTCACTTAAGATTCTGCCATAGCCTATAAACAGCTTGATTTTTTTCTTTTTTTTTCTTTTTCCATTCAGATGTCAATTTGTCAGTGTGCTTAGATTCATCCTCCTGTTGCATGACCCAATTTTGCCTAGCTTAATATGCTGGACAGATGGCCTCAGTCATACTATCATATTTCTTTTGGGGGAGAACAGATTTTCCCTATCCACCCTTCCATAAAATCCTTTACTTCTTCTGTCTTTTTCCGATTGTGCTGTCATGAACATAAACATTTAATGTGCTTACAGATGCCTGCATCACATGAGCATTAAACTCTCTGCGAGCATTAAACGGTCTCACCTCGAACTAAAACTGCAGGAACAAACGTTCTCACTGCAGAACTGTGAATTTCAAATCATTTGGAGATGCCCAAACCGAAATAAAGTCAGCTTTTAAAAAACTAGTCATATTTCTTGATTAGAACTAATCTTGTGCATTTCATTTGTAATGCCTTCTTGCTAATTACTCTCTTACTGATTGTTGAAGTAGCATATAAGTACTTTTTTTTGTGTCCTAAAAAATACTGCAACTTGAAATTATTCTTTAAAAAAAAAGGTTTTGGTGGTGTTGTCACCTAATGTTTTTTTTTTGTTTTGATGAACTTGACAGGGAGCAAACAATTGTTATTTAAGTCTGGATAAATAATACCAGAAATGTGTATTGTTATTTTTCCATGACTGTGGGTAAGCAGATGTAAATTGTATAATGAGTAAATTGTAGAATTTCTACAGCAAGCCACACAATGACTGTTCTTTTTAAACATTGAATAACACACAAAACTTGTGTTTATTAAATCCAGTAAACCGTCCGTTCAACTTCAACTTCACACATGAAGGAGAAACACCCTGGTGGTTAATATTTAAACACACCTACAAGCAATTTAGGTTATTGGGGTAAAGGTAGACATTGGAATATTGATCTGAGTGTTGACTTTAAATCCCAGCACTGCCAAGCAGACCTTAACTGCTCAGTTATATAAATGCCAAATTGTCCTAAGTGTTAGGTGTTACTCATTCACACCTACATCTACCTATGTGTATTTTGAGAGGTAGAGGGTAAGCAGAGTACAAGTTTGATGCTTCTTTAATCAATATTCACAAACTGATAATATTGTTATGTGGCCTATAATTTATTCAACCTCACAAAGCAAAACAAAAGAAAAACATTACAATATTGGGAAAATATAACAAAACCCTTAGAGCCCTATGAATAACATTTCTTCGCTTGAGAGGTTTTCCCATGTTTTGTTAAAATATCTAAATAATAACTTTTATTTTTTTTTATTTCTCTTTGGGAATCATTGTGTGATGTCATGGGTTTGGCTTCTCAGTCACCTGGAACTTGTAGATGTTGTCAACCAGAATATGGTATGAATTCAGGAGGAGGTCTTTTGCATTGTACAGTTAGGAGAGGATTATTATGTTGGAGTTACTTTCAAAGTAACTATTCACAACAAAATGCTATGAATCAATCTAGCCTGTCTGGCCATGATATCAGTCCCATCTGAAAACAACACTGTTGCTCTATTTGCTACCTGGGATGAGTCACAGAGATGTTCTTGATCATGATTGTAAAACGTGACTAAGCATTCTTGTAGTTTTCTGAACGTCACATAATAAGAAATTGAATGACTGTTATGACTACTCTATGTCCATCATATGGAGGCACACATTAGATTAGGGGGTAAAGCAAATATTATGCAACAGCCAAAACATCTGTCGTGGCAAAGCATTTCCATATTTGATGAGTGATCCCGTTTATGTTGGAGGGATTTCTCTCAGTATTGACTTTGGAGCAGTAAAACAAGGTGTCATCTCACAAATCTAATGCACTATGAGGGAAAGCTATGGGGGATTATGTGGAGAAACCCAACACTCAGTCTTAGAGCTTTGAACTTTCATTTTTGTGCTATTTAATATGGATGGACTGCAGCTGTCGTTTCATATCATGGGCCAAATTGTTTTAGTGATTTAATTTCAGCAGGCCTTATACTTTCAATGTGACACTTATGATTATGGGCCAAAATTGTCTATTCACGTAATGCTGTTCAGTGAATTTCAGCAGGGATAATGTGTAGAGTTTAGTCAACCTGTATGCTCCGGCATGATAATGGTGGTGCACGAATTGTAGCAGTTGACAGTTGTTTAATTAAAGTTTTAAGAAACATCTAAGAATTGTATTATTTTGAGCAAGGGTGTGTGACTGGCATAATGGACTAACTTTCAACAAAGACATTTTTGTCTTTCTTAAAAAATGACTCGGTGCTTTTGGTTTAAGCTTTTGGTTTGGTGATTCTATTTCATCTCTGTTAACTTTAAGGGCCCCACATGCGAAATCTGCCTGGCAAATAAATTAAACCGTGTATAACTATTTTGTTCATTGATATAATTGCTCTGGAGTGGTACTGTAGTTATCTGCTGTGCTCGACTTAAACTGGCATCATCTAACAGTGTCTCGTTTGTAGCTTCAACAAGACAGATCTGAACATGTTGTCAGGAGTGTTTAACTGTTTAAAGAGCTGGAAAAGTGTCTGGTGCTATGCTTTCAAAGGTAAAGAGATGGAGTCACTGATACAAGGAGCTTATCTGAGTGTGTGCATGCTAGTGTGTACATATGGTGAGCCACATGCATGAGTGTGCGGTGAAATATTTGACATGTCGATTCCTGCTCGGTAGTCTTCAGGTTATATCTTTGGGTTGGAGTGGCTCATGCATGTGTGTCATTCGGCTCCATTCCAAGAAAGAAAACACAATGAATTGACATTCTACCCTCTGTTCACCTGAGCATGGCAAAAGAATGACTCCTTTGTGTATTACCTAACATTATATCAAGTGTGTGTTGTGGCATGGACTATCCCCAATGGTTCAGGAATCTAGTAGCATTCTAAATAGGATGTGAAACAGGAGAGAGTAAAGGTGTAAATGAAAGCTGATCAGGCAGAGCACAAAACTCTTATTTAGTCTTAGGGGGAGGTGTGTGTTTACACAAGACATGTCCTAGGTCCTGGATCCATTAGGATTGCAGACGGGTGGGGGGCTTAACACACACACACACACACACACACACACACACACACACACACACACACCTCCCCGATGATACATCAGAGCAGAAAGGGAGGGTAAATTCCCCTGTTAGCCATCTTTGCATCAGAGGGAGTGGGAGGAACTAGAAGAAGAGGTGATGGCAACACACCTACACTGAGTCATTTTACTGTCTGAACATACTGCAGATTACAGTTCTTTTGTCTACAAGTGATTTACAGTACCTTTGTGGATGATTGAGTGACTTTCTTCAGTTTAATAGAAGATGGTGGGTCTGGCTGCCACTACAGCAAATGTGAATGGTATGTGTTTTGTTATTATCGAATTTAATTTTCCTCTCTTCTGATTGATGTACTGCATGTCAGTTTCTTGCATTAAACTTGATAAATCTTTATAAAGCAGTTTCGACTACTTGTAAAAGCTTGAGGCAACCCACGCTAAGATAGTCCTATTCATGCATGTTTAAACCTTGCAAACGAAAAAATGTCCCACTGAGGTGTTAACCGCATACTTGGGTTGTTCTCTGTGGTTCTCACTAGCAAGTGAATTGCTGCTTCAATTTAGCTGCCTCTGCTTTTGTCATGTAAAAGATCTTGAACACGGCAAGTTTTTCAGCTATTGTACTAAAGCACTAGTTCACTTGCAGGAGAAGCAGGTTTGTGTTTTCTTCCTGAAACACAATCGGCAGTCCTAAAGTCAAATTTCTCAATAAAGCTTTTTTAGTTTATCTCGCAAAAGTTTGTTGTGATTGAAAAGTGAGAATGTGATTAAGAAGACAGATGGATAATCAGCCTGTGATATGTCTCTCAGGTCTTACTGACCGATGGAAAATATTTTGGAGTGTATGAAAGAAAACAACAAACTCCTATACTATCAGTAAACCTTTCAGATTGTCTGGACTTGATTTGAAGCACCGATGTCAGTTTCTGTGTTCACAGTACAGTGCTTTTGATGTGGTATATTATCAGAGAAGACCACATGTGCAGTTTTTGGGAGGAGAGAGGGCAAGAAGGCCCGTGTTTTGCTTGGCTTGGGAAGTGACCCTCCACAGGTGTAACTGAAGATATAGTGGAGCTCTATATGTTTGATCTTCTCCGCTGAGAAGTTTAGCTGTGGGAATCAAGTATGCTCCACTCCTTTGGTGTTGCTTTAAGCTAGTTGAAACTAGCCCCAAAGGAGTGTGTTTTTTTTGTTTTGTTTTGTTTTTATCTTATGAAGATCTTTGATCCTATGTCAATTCAGATTATCTAAATCCAGTGTCTTAAATCCATGTCCTGGCATCTTTGTACCACTGTAATCTGAATGTCACCATTCTCGAAAAGCATAGCCCCAAATTTCAGCTTTTTGGGGCATTTCAAAAGAAATACTTACATTTTAACCTACTCCTAGTTGGGACATTAAGCTGCTGCTCAGCCATATCTCCTGGAAGAGGTCATCTTGAGGGTAGTCAACCTAAGCTTCTTTTTGTGAATTCAGGGGCCTTGTGTCAACAAGTGTGAATTGGGAGGTTTAAACGTTGAAATACACATGTTCACATAACATACACAGTACTGGGAGAGTACCCTGAAGGCATCTGATGGGGCTGATGGCAGGAAGAGCGGTGTTTTGCACTGGGTGAGGCAAAAATAAACAAAGGCATTTTACTCACTCTTGTAAACTCTACTGAAAAACCCACTAAGCATTTTGCTATAGTTTTGATGTCCTTATTTTTTTCCAAATAGATTAGTCTAGAGCATGTGGGTGCAGATACAACAAAATATGTTATGTTTGGTTTGTAAACTTTTCACCTTCCCCATGGAGAAAGCTGATGTCAGCTCACTTTTGACTTGAGAGAACTTATGTTCTGGACTTCTTTTTAGAAACATTTGGTGGCCACATTGTTCGCAGCAGAGTGCTGCTTGGCAGATAAATTTTAGCACCATGTAAAATTGAAGCATTTTTCTAACTCCTGTCATCATATATATAAGCACTTTTAACTTTTGATTGAGATAAAAGATTTGGGAGCGATGCTTATTCAGTGTGCAGCTGCCTGAAGGTCCTTTTCCAGGATTCTTCCCATTTTTTTTTAATCTAAGGCAAGTGTTATGGCCACCCTTTTGATTAAAAGTTAATATCCACTGAGGCCAGAGGTGTTTGCCATGTGAAATCTTTCTTCACACACACTTTTGAGAATCTCCCAACACCAAACAATTTCTTTCCAGAGGATTTTGCTCTTAGGGGTGTTTGTTCCAGCATTTCAGGGGTATCTGAATCTGTTTGCCAAGACATTTTCTTTAATTTTAAATAGAATCTAACTTGGGCCGAATTGTGCCTGCTGAGAACATTCCTGCAAACAAGATGATGTATCACTGAATGACAGTGGCAAGGTGGAGGAAAACGGAGAGTTCACCATCCTCCCAATGCAACCTGTGTGATGGTTTCTGGAAGAGTTTGATTTTCTTGGGTTAGATATCATGTCTCCTTGTGGGGAAGGATTTTTCTTACTAGCAGGAGATCTTGATCAGAGCTCTGGAGCCCTAGTGAGAGGTTCCAAGGTCAAAATATTTTACTTTAGGAGCCAAAAAATGTGCATAATTGTTCACTGACCTCACTAGAGATGCTTTTTGGAATATAGAGTTAACAATAAACTATGAATTTTGATTTCACTTACTCCAGCACAGGAACCCCATAAAAACTAGACAGCCTCAAGCATTTAAATAGCATATAAAATCAAGGTCAATGATGTCTGAAAGACTGCTGTTTTACCTGCACTGTGGTTATTAAAATGCAATTTACTGAAAATACTGATTAACCCATGACATGCATAGACAATTGTATTGTCTGTCTGACCATGAACGTTTTTTTTTCCATAGCAATGGAACACTTGGTGACTGAACTGAATGTGTTGCTCAAGCTGCTAGACCATGAGACCTTGAGTTCTGCTACCGAGGAGAAGAAATGTGCTGTTAGGAACCTCCTCAAACAGCTAAAGCCCTCAGGTAGTTATTGCTGAAAATAAGATCAATATAGTAGATCTTACAATAAATATAGCAGATCTTTTTCAAGAATGTGTGTGTAAAATATATATATATATATATATATATATATATATATATATATATATATATATATATATTATGAGCTTATTATAAAGGTAGTATATAAAAAGAAATTTGAGTTTATATCTAGACATGCCCCTGTTAACTGTTTAATATTATTATTATTTAGGAAAAATTAGAAGAAACAATAAACTGCATGCACCGATAAGCTTGCTTTAAGAATTTAAGAACATTTTGCTGTTGCTTTTTTTTTTGTGTAAAATCTTAATCAGGAATTTTAAGTGTATATTTCCAGACAAAAATGCCCTGGATTTATTCTAATTTATCCTAATGTTACCATCATCACTATATTTCTTAGGAGTGTGGTGATCTTTGGGTGATAATCTGTCTTGTTTTCACCAAACATATCCTTCAGAATTATGCCCAGAATGTTTTATTTTGGCCTCATCAGACCAAAACAGACCATGACACATTTAACCACATTGTTTGAAGAGATTTATATGGGAAAGTGTTTCTTTCTAGTCAATCCATAGCTACTCATCCATTTCTAGCATGTAAAGAATGAGTCCTGTTCATGGATAATTCTGTGGTGCCCCAATTTTCGGCACTTGCTTCAAATTGGTTTATTGTAGATTGTTTACTTGCCAAAATATTTTGCAATGTACAAATAAATGATGAAAGATTGAAAATGAAAACTGTAAAAGCATCTACATTTGTTTACATTAAACCAGCTTGTTCTTTATTTTACATACTTACTGCGACATTGATAGAAATGGTGACCTGTTAAAAGGCTGTTAATTATCTGAAAATGTTCCTATATTCTCCTGTGGTTATCTTACATTCCCTTTCTATTTCTTTTTTAGTCACTGGACCAGAATACATGTACATGAACACCTCTGTCTGCAGAAATGGCACAAGCTTTGTGGAAGCCCTTTTTGATAACTTTGGTAAATAACACTAGCTTTGAGTTTCAATAAGTATTCCCTGGTAATGCCATTATTATGCACCAAAAATGTCTTGGCTTCACAGACTGCAACCTCAGTGAGCTGAAAGTTAAAGTAGAAGAACAGAAGAAAGACTCAATTCAAACAAAGTCACCATCGAAACTTGTAAGATGCTACCTTCTCATTTAATTCACTTCAGCATTTGCATGCAATGATTCAAATTTTCTGCTCACACAATTCCTTTAACAACATGTTCATCATAGCATTTGTAACTACACAAAGGTTTATGAAAGTGTTTGACTGAGTAGTTTGGGCCCACACCTTATGGCAGAATATTTTTTGCCCCTTGTTCTTTGATTAGATGATACCAGATTCAGCACCTCCACTCCCCACCACACCACCTCCAGAGGAATACTATGAGGAGGCTGTGCCACTCAGCCCTGGCACTGTGCCAGAATACATAACCAGCCGCAGTAAGTTTCTCTTTTAAACATATTGCTTAATTAAAATAAACATTTTTTAAGTTGGTTTAAGTAATATTGTTTTCTTCAAGTATGCATAAACTACTGGTAGGTCTAGGTAGCTTTTTCTGATTATATTCATGAACTAGTACATGTGCACAGTAACAATTTCATGGCCATTTTGGTTGGCCAACTTTTACAACCCATGTCTTCTGACCTCTAGGTAGCTCCAGTCCTCCTAACTCGATTGAGGATGGATACTATGAAGACACGGACTGTCCAAATGTCAGCATGAACCGGCGGCGCAAAAATTCATGTAATTGTAGATTATTATATGCTTCTTGCTCTCAGTAAAAATATATATTACCAAAGAGAACACAGAATGACATTAGGATATTTATTTTTACTTTGTCTTGTATGGTTATATTTACAACATTCTGCCAGGGCCGGACATGTGAACTAAAGAGAATGCAATATTCTTGTGCATTATGTTCCCTCCAAACCTTATATCAAACCATCCTACCACTCTAGGCATGTGTTCCTATAAGATTACATCTATATTCAAGTTTGTCATATGTTTTAATCAATACTGTACTAGTCTATGTTCTGATTATACATTTTTGATCTATAGATAATGATTCGGATCCTCTGAGCAGCTCCTATGAATCATATGATGAGGAAGAGGATGAAAGGGGTCAGCGTTTAACCCACAAGTGGCCTTCAGAGGAGAATTCAATGGCCCCAGTGAAGGATTGCCGTATCTGTGCCTTCCTGCTGAAAAAGAAGCGATTTGGTCAGTGGGCCAAACAACTCACAGTCATCCGTGAGAACAGACTTCAGGTGAGCCGTGTTGAGTTTTGATCTGTAATGTTTTCCATCCTTTTATATAAAAACAATGTGTTTTAGCTAACATTAATACTGAAAGATAATTTGTCATTCCTGTTACATTGCTGTTTTCTTTTTCTAGTGCTACAAAAGCTCCAAAGACCAGTCTCCCTACATTGATCTTCTGCTTAATCTGTGCAATGTCATATATGTGCCTAAGGATGGGCGGAAGAAAAAGCACGAGCTTCGCTTCTCTCTGCCAGGTGGAGAGGCTCTGGTGTTCGCTGTACAGAGCAAAGAACAGGCAGACAAATGGCTCCAAGTAAACATGGTTTTCTCTTTCACATTAAAAAGGACTTTTCATACCATAAAAGAAAAATGTGCTTAACCATCTGTTACAAATACACATACAGCTTAGTCTGCTGAGTGCAGGCCAGAAATAATGTTGCACAAAAACGAGTTCCTTTGGTGGAAACACTTCCTGTGTAGTAAAATCTGTTGCTGATATGCTGCTCCTCTGTGTGGGGTTGCAGGTGGTGCGTGAAGTAAATAGTCTGGGCAATCCATTAGACATCTCAACATCACCCATGATCCCCAGAAAAAGAGAGAAAGAGCCAGAAAAAGACTTGGACAAGGTAGGAATCTAATGTACTTCAATATGCTTTGATGTGGCTTTTGGTGTATACAATGTATACACCAATTATTCCACAGTCCTGGCTAATATCCACACTGAAAGAACAAAGAAGGTTTGCAACTGAAGCCACCTTACTAATTTATCTTGCTTATAGAAAATATTTTTTTATACTATTACAACTTATATGCAATATTTTAACCTGTACTCTAGACTATGAGAATGTGTGAAGTTGTGTGTATGTGTGCAAAATGACATTGACTAGAAGGCTGACCGCTTAGAACACTAAATTGTCACTGCTTTTTGCTGTATATATGCATGTTTCTATTATTTATGCTTACATGTAATCCCAAGTAAGAAATACTGCAGCTGACTCATGACTTTAAACCTTGCATTGTTTTGTTTGTCTCTACATTTTTTCAAGACACATTAAAATGAAACCTTTGAGATTGCTTATGCTTGTTCCTGATGAGTATAGTTTAAGTAGGATATGGTTGAAAAGACTTTTTTGTCTTTTAGAGATTGTCTGGTGAGAAACATGCATCAGATTCCGACAGCTTGCCAAGTGGTGAATGCAGCCGTGACAGCCGGGAGAATGGCAAGTTGCCTTCTTTCTAAAGCTTATCATTAAAATGTTTACATTTTAAAACTTTTAAATAATTTAGATCAAAAGCTTTTAGTAAAGCGCAAAATGGTTTTCATTTGCGTGGTTGAGTCAGATGTGTACACCCTACATTTCTTTCTCTTTCATAACATTACTGTATGTTTTTATTTAGGTAAGCAAAAGTGGGTTCCTCTGTCAGAATTAAAAGGCACAATGAGCAGAGCAGCAGGGCGAAAGATTACTAGGATGATTAGCTTTTCAAAAAAGAAGCCACCTTTACCTGGAGATTCACGAATACAGTCACTTCATGAGGACCCTCGTTGTGGTGAGATTGTTATTTCTGTTTCACTACTGCTGCACTACCTTAAGTTACCATTGAAGCGTACACATTTTTGATAACTATGTATATTCTTGTGTGCCAAACCCGTGACCTTGAGATTAATTCTACCAACCATCCTATCTTATTTTTGGTACCAACTGAACTAACTGGGCTTATGTTTGTATATTTGGCAGGCTATCTAAATGTTTTGGTGAACCAGTGCTGGAAGGAGCAGTGGTGTCGTGTAAGATGTGGCTCACTCCACCTTCACCAGGAAAAAAAAAAAGATGGATGGCGATGTCCACACACCTCCATTGTCCTACGAGGCTGTGATGTGGTGCCAGGTCTTGGTCCCAAGCACCCTTTTGCTCTCAGAATACTAAGAGGTGGCACGGAGGTGGCAGTGTTAGAGGTACAGAAGGATTTAGATTTTAATGAATTTTAAATCATTTTCAGTCTAGGAATTAATAAAACTGTATAGTTTTACAGTTCGTTTCAAGGTCAGATCTAAGGTTAAGTTCTCAGTCATTTATTATTTGTGTCAGGCAAGCTGCTCTGAAGAAATGGGCCGCTGGCTTGGAGTTTTATTGGCAGAAACTGGTTCTTCTGCGGATCCAGAGTGCTTGCACTATGACTATGTGGATGTGGAGACCATCGCCAATATTCGTACAGCTGCTCGTTTCTCCTTTCTGTGAGTGATCAAAAAAAGAAATACGTTTATAGAATTGAATCAGTGCAAAAGTGTTTGAATCAGTCACCGAGTGGTAAATGTTTTTATTTCTGTTCAGATGGGTCACCTCCTCAGAATCAAGGACTTATGATGATGTGCCTTATGAGGAAACCCAGGTTTGTAAAAAGCATCTGCAATCAAATACATATTCAGAAAACAGGGTTTATATTTCCATCTTAAATGTTATGTATTAGCTATCCTGTCAGGTAGCTCTAAAATTGAGCATGATCCTATTAGACTGAGGATTCCCTCTGAAGCATGTTCTTTTCTGTACCTGCCTGGGGTCAGCTCAGGCATCCACATTATTTATGATATGAATGCCTGAACAGATTAATTGGAAAATAAGGCCAGAACAGGTATATTATGGGTACTTGTTGTATGCATGTGGTGGCTGTTGGACCCATTTAGCACTAACAGCCCCTTATTAATTTATAATATTAATTATAAAGTACCACTTTTGGGAACAGTTACAATTATACTCATTTACAATCTTTTTCTGTTTTGTTACACAGCAGGAGAATGAGAGGCTGAAAATGGGTATTTGCTAAAGCGCCGGTCTGCTAGTAGTGACAGAAGTATGGCCAAGCCTCAGATCACCATTAAGCGTCACAGCTCTAGTGAGTCCCACCAACTATCTATGTATTGCTCTGCTGTTCAATATTATGTAATGTTCTATGTTATAAAAGTACTGTTGTAAGTCCCTGGAGGTTTTTATTCACCCTCATGGACAATAAGGGGTGATAACCTAAAGGGTGTAATAGAGGTCAAAGAAACCTTAACACCTAGGGAATTTTAACAAGCATACTTTAAAGCTTCTTGTTCTCACCAGTTTTCAGGGCAGTCAGAGAGTTCCCACACTGTCACTTCAAAGGCCTCACCAGCATGGGCCAGGCAAATGATGCAACCCGAGCTTTCTAAGGCATTTGAGTTTGATATATAGCTCTCTCTACCCTGTGCCTTTGCAGTGGCCTTGTTGAGGGTGTTAAAAGTATTGCCAGTGCTCCCACAGTTCTCTGCAACCTGACATATGGCCTTTTACCTTACAGACGCAAATCAGTATGGAAGGTATGGGAAAACACGGGCCGAAGAGGATGCGCGCCGGTACCTGAGGGAGAAAGAGGAGCTGGAGAGAGAGAAAGACAATATAAGGAATGCACTGGTGTTACTGCGTAAGGAAAAACGAGGAGCCAAGGAGAGAATGAAGATGGCAACAGGTGAGAAATAATTTGAGGCACAATTCTCACTGTCGTACTGTACATGTACACATCACCCATTATAGTGAAATTATTTAGTAGGTTATAAAAGCAAAAGAAAAGTTGGCTCTGGATACCTGAAAAAAAAAAGTATGGACAGAAACAGTTTCAACAGTCTGTTTAATAAACACAGTTTTTTCTAAGCATATTCTATGAGAAATTTGTCTGTAGTTCCATCTACTGGCCATAGCCTACAGTCCCAAATTATACATGCAAAACAATAAATCTATGAAAGGCTGTTGTGGACAACAGCAGATGACACAGGGCTTTATATCCACATACAACCGCAATTCCACAAAAGGTTGGAACTGTGTAAAATGTCAATAAAAACAGAATGCAAAGATTGCAAATCTCATAAAACCATATTTGACTCACAATAGAACATAGAGAAATATTAGGTTAATGGACAACAGGTCAGTAAGATGGTTGGGTATAAATAGTGTCTCTCAGGAGTAAAGATGGGCAGAGCTTCACCGATCTGTGAAAGACCATGTATACAAATAGTGGAACAATTTCAGAATAATGTTCCTCAACATAAAATTGCAAAACAGTTTAATATCTAATAATTTACAGTACATAATACCATCCAAAGTTTCAAAGAATCTGGAGTTATCTCTGTGCACAATGGACAAGGGCGAAAAAGTGCACTGTATGCCCGTGATCTTCAGGCCGTCATTTAAAACAGTCATGATTCTGTAATGGACACCACATTCTCCAGGCTAAAGAGGAGAGGGATCAGGCTTATCAGTGCTCAATTTAAAAAGCCACATTTTTTATGGTTTGGGAGTACATTAGTGCCTGTGGAATTAGCAGTTTGCACATTTGGAAAGGCTCCATCAATACTGAATAGTATATACAGGTTTTGGAGCAACAAATGATTCTATCCAGAAAGTGTCTTTTCCAGGGAAGGCCTTGCATTTTTATACAAGACAAAGCTACCTGCATACTGCATCTATTACAATAGCATGAGTTTGTAGTAGAAGAGTCTTACATGTCTGAACTTTGCATCATAAAACAACATTCCTCTCACAAAACCTCAGCAACTGGTCGCCTCAGTTCCCAGGTGTATATGGAGAGAAGACGTGATGCTACACAGTGTGAAAACTTGGCCCTGTCCTAATGATTTTGAGACCTGTTGCAGCCATTAAGATTAAGAATTACCTTATTTCTTTTCCTTAAAATGGCATATATATTCTCTGTTTCAACATGTGATATGAATTTGAGATTTGCAAATAATTACATTGTTTTTATTTACATTTTACAGTGTCCCATCTTTTTTTTGGAATTGGGGTTGTGTTTAACTCAGTCTCATTTTAGTCTCAAGTTTTATGCAAAAATTATGGCCGTAAGTTTAATTTATTATTTTAGTTTGTGTTACTAAATTGAGTGAATCAGAAAAGTGTCAGTATATGCATATTTCGCTTTACTGTTGATGCTTTATTTGTCAGTAGGATGTGGTACAATAATAGTGTGTTTGGTGCAGATAAACAGCGGTTGGCACTTGAGGAGAGTGTTGCCCAGCTGGAGGCGAGCTGCCAGGTCAAGGAAAGTGAATGTGTTGACCTCGAGCTCAAACTTACTCAGGTTAAAGAGAATCTGAAGAAGTCTCTGGCTGGAGGAGCTTTAGGGGCACCTGCAGAGTCTAAACAAGTAAACAAGGTATGAAAACACATTACTTAATTTTCAAGGTATTGCAGTTTAAACAAAGTTTAACTGCTCTAACTTCTCATTTTATAGAAGACTCAGAAAACCGAGGTACCATATAATGATTCAATAATTCCAGTCAACTGTGCATCTGAAATGCGGAAACGCCCCCTGTCTATCTATGCATCTACAAAGGGAAACGTTATGCAGAAAGCCAAGGTAAAGAGACGGGCTAAATGGAACAAGTGCCCCTTTATTTATCTTTATGCAATGAACTTCATCTGGGAGGTTCTAGCTAATCAGATTTTAATGTCTTATTGATAAGTAGAAGCTTATGCTGGCAGAATTTCTCACAGAGAAAAACTACAGGCTTATTAGAGCTATTTTGCCTCATTTCTTTATGATTATTTTTGTTTCAGGAATGGGAATCCAAAAAAGGGATGTGCTGAAGATGTCTTGGACTGGGGAGGAGGTGCTCCAGTTAACACAAGAACTTGAAAGACGTTCAACATGTAAACCTGCACATCTTTAAGCGCCATACTCTTTGTAACCTCTGCGTAATTGAAAATATATACAGGATCACACCAGTGGAATCAGTTACATGCTATGAGAGTGTGGCAAAAGCATGAGTGACATGTACAAGTGAATACGTATGTTTCGAGGCACTACGTTGGACTATGTAGCAAAAGCCGGTGACAATCACAGGGACAGTTTAGTAACAGATTACACTAAACAGACTATAAACACTGATCAGCCAGAATATTACATCTACTGATAGGTGAAGTGAGTAACATTATCTCGCTACTATGGCACATAAGAGGTGATATGTATTGTGCAGCATGTGAATAGTCAGTTCTTGAAGTTGATGTATTGGAAGCAGGAAAATGGGCAAGCATAAGGATCTTAGTGATCTGAACAAAGACCAGTTTATGATTGCTCAAAGAGGTTAGAGCATCAAAGATCTTGTGGGGTGTTCCCCAGATGCATTGGTTAGTACCTACCTAAAGTGGTCCAACCACAAAATACCAGTGAACAATTGACAAAGTTCTGGAAAGTTTTAAGGATTATAAAAGAGTATGCAAAGGCCCCCCAAATCCCTCAGACCTCAATCTGATCAAGCATGTGTTGGATGTACTGAACAATTTAATCCATAGAAGGTCCCACATCCAGGTTCCAGATATCAAAGAATACCTTCAGAAGTCATGTGGGTCCATGCCTTGACTAGTGCAAGAGTTTTGGCTAAACGGTGGTTTACATGTGGCTGATCAGTATGAAGGTTGCAAAGTATATTGGATATAAATGTGGAAGAATCATTGAAAGCATAGTTAGGTTGTTAGAATGTGAGTTATGAGCACTGCCCAAAAATCACATGAACATGTCTCTTGAGGATGGGATGACTGCTGTTTTTCTTCCATGTAGTTTTTTGTAACTTATTTTGTGTAAAAACTTCCTGGAAACCATAACAAAGTGGTGCTATTAATATTGTACTGTTTATACTTTATCTGGGCTACAACACTAACAGCACATTACAAGGGCTGTTCTTGTAATTAGCCATATCAATTTTACTGAGCTTTTCTCCCCATTGATTCACTTTGTTTCCAAGATTACAATTTCAAATGTGATTAACACTTGCACTTTAATTTTTTGAGATGGGGTGGACTATTTGTAATAAACACCTCTAAACGAACAGGTCTATGTTAGAGATGTTTTCAGTGCATCAGTCATGTATCATTATTACACAGCTCAGTGTGGAAGTAATTAAATCTTCACTGTAAACCGCATTTGTACCATTATCTCAAGTGTTATGCAGAAAGGTTTCAAATAAAGTTTCCAGTGCATCATATCCCATTATCAGCAGAAAACAGCTCAAGTTTCCTTCATGCTGAGAGGAGATGATACTGCTTTTAGTTACTCCATGTGCCCCATGCTGATGTTTAACACACACACCAGATGTATATTGGTGCCAGTCAGCTGGTGCATGTTTGTTGTCTACTTGGCTCAGTGGTAGTTATATAAATTAAACTACTGATGCTTACTGCAGGGGATATAACAAGATAAGGAGACAAAATGAAGCAAAATGTAAAAACCTTTATTAAGAAATTAAGTTATTCCAAACAGATGCAATATTTAATCATAAATCACACTCAGGGGGCAAATCCACAGTCAATTCGTTGAGGGTTTCTAGGAATGCTTCCAGGTCTTCTCTGCAGTGCACTATATTAAGACAATTGTGTTATACCTCTACAAATATAGTAATTATACAAAAAAGGATTTTAGCAGATATATATACCTGAAGGCATCTTGAGAGGAGACAGTGGCAAACCTGGTGTAATCATATCGAAATCATCTCCAATGGGATTTGGACGCCACTGCGGTTTTCCCAAACCAGCCAGTGAAAACCGGCTTAGACAGACTTCCTCTGGTACGGAGCATATTTCAAAGTCTGTAGATCATGAGAGACAGTCCATCATTAAAATTGGCAGGCAGATATGTAGTTTTGAAATAGCATGATCTTTAATTCACAAGTGTTTAGTGAACCAGGAAATACACTTTACAGACACTGGCCTGAATTTAAAATTTCACAGTATACAGTAGTTTTAATCTTTGGAATCTCTGGAATAGTTAATTTCACAGGTGTGCCTTAATTAAAGAGTTAGAGATATTTTTGCCTTCTTAATGTCAGTATACATCGTGCAGAGAAAAGGATACACACCATTTTGGCAAGACTTACTTTAACTACATCTTCAGTTAAGTAAAGACAAGACAGTCTATTGTTACTTTAAAAAAAAAATGATTAGCCTATCCGAAAAAGACTTAAATATCCCCAAATGCAGTCTTAAAAACCAAACACTATGATAAAACAGGCTCTTATTAGCATTCTCTAAACAGGCTCCGAGTTACCTCAGTAGGAGAGGATGGGTTTATTAGATTGAGAGAGGGTGAAGACAGTTCCTGAATGTGTGGTTCCCACTGTGAAGTATGGAGTTGTGATTGTTTTGCTGGAGACACTGATTTAGTCAAAATTGAGGGAACACTTAACCAGCATGGCTACCACAGCATTTTGGTTTCTGGTTTACACTTAATGGGACCATAGCTTGTTTTCCCAGTTGAACAGTGACTCCAAACACACCTCAAATCATATAAGAGAATATTTGTCCAAGAAAGAGTGAATGAGCGCTGCATCAGATGACCTGTTTTTTACAAATCACCCAATCTAAATCCAGTTGAGATGCTTTGAAAAGAGTTGGACCAAAGAGTGAAGGAAGAAGAAAGAAAAGGGGACAACACAAACAAAAAAACACCTGGGAACCGCAACAGAATGCCAAGAGTGTTGTCTAAGCAGAAGATTGCTACTTTAAAGAATCAAAAAATAAAGTATTCCAGGTTAAGTTTTGTTAAATGCACAATTCCATATTTG
Source organism: Silurus meridionalis (assembly GCF_014805685.1). NCBI lineage: Eukaryota > Metazoa > Chordata > Actinopteri > Siluriformes > Siluridae > Silurus > Silurus meridionalis. The sequence goes on from NC_060888.1 coordinate 13,811,302, forward strand.
TCGTCAATTTCAACATCTTTGGTATTTGTATACACATTATTGCAAACAAAAATACAGAAATAGCATTGAATACAGTGTAAACTTTTGGCTGGTAGTGTACTTTCCACATAATAGTGTAGGGGATATGTAAACTTTCCTACAAGTCACAATTGAACATAAAAAGTACATCTTTAAAAGAAATTTACAAAACGTCATGAAGCGCTGATTTGTCCATGGTGTACAAGGAAGGAGGAAAAGAAAAAAAAAAAAATAAATCCCTTTTACCAACCGTGTGTCAGTTCAGTACTTTTAAATTTTCTGGAGAAAAACTATTTCTAGTAAAGGTTTGTTATGACTTCACATGTAGAGTCAGCCTGATCAGGACAACGCCATGATCATTCCAACTATGCCAGCTTTTGGAAAATATTTTCTTTGACCAAAAATGAAAAAATTGCCATATTTAAAACCTTTGTTCAGCTGCATTTAACAAGAAAATGCAGAAACAGTTTTTGAGAGCAAAACTAGGGTTACTTTGAGGTCATTCAATCTTGTGCCTTCCATAGATTGTTCAAAAGTTAAATAATGAAAGAGACCTACCACTCGGGTCATATGGGAAGCACTTCTCAATCTCTGGGTAGTCCTCACCAACAGGCTGTGGTGCCACTTTACATTGCTATATATATAAAAAATAAAATAAAAATGAAAGTGGGCAATATATTGATTTAATAAAATTGCAAGCAAATGAAATTCAACCACCAACCTGCACTGCAAACGGTTTATTCAGCACATCCCCTTTATGAGAGGTTGCTGGAGTGGCTACAATCTTATTAACTGTTCCCAAAGCTTTGCGGCCAGACTGCGCAGGAGCTCGGAGCCATGTCTTCAGTGGAGTTTTAAGGACACGCTCTAAAAACAGTTATGCAGACAAGTGTGCGATGAAATAAGCTTGACCAAATGCAACATTTTATCAAAACCTTTGAATCAACTTGGTGCAAAATAGACCCCAGCTTACCAGGAGCAGACTGAAGCCGCTGGCGACTTTTTAAGGACGGAGCAGCAAGTGTGCCATTTTCTTGATCAAGATAAACCATAGCATCCATGGCTTCCAACAAATCTAGCACACAAAACAAACAGTTCTAATCAATTAGGCTCCCAATCCTGATCCTGTAGGAGCCTTTAATCCCAGAGATTCCTAAATTAGAGCTCACAGGCCAAAGCTGGCACATGGTGAACTCTGATATTGTCTGTCATATATGGGAAAAGGGGGGGGAGGATGTTTCTTATTGTAATGTTACACAGTTTCTGTTTAAAATATTAACTCAAATGGGTGAAACCATGCCAACTTTATTTTTAATAGAATGTTTGTTATAATGCAACATTTATTTTCAGCCAATGTTTTCATACAATACGTTTTTGGCCCTTTAAGTAAAAGTTTGGGTATCTCTGCTATTTATAACAGATTTGAGTGTTTTTCCTGCTCCAGCACACTTGATTAAACTTCAGCTAATAGTTGAAGGGAGACACTGTATGACAAATTTGTAGGACACGGGATATCAGGTGTAATTTTTTTTTGACGGCAGAAGAATCTATTACTCTATTTAGCATCTTCTGTAAACCACTAATTTTTAGAGCATTGGATTTTCATACATCGAGTTCTTGAATTTAGGGACACAAGAGGATGTATTTGTACATCGTGCGACGACAAAGCATATCTGTAGACAACATAAGCAGTGGTGTTCGGATAATGACGAACATACAAAAGCACACAAAACCTCGAGGAACTAAAAAATGTAGACTATTACCTAGCATTAGCATGAGGGGACATAGGTAAACTCTCCTAGATAATTGACTAGCTACGGGAAGTTGTGCACACCTAAATCCTCATTTACACTCCAAGCAACCAATTAAACTCATATTTTCATTCCACAAATATTGCTTAACGTGTGACAACCGGACCTGCCAACTTACCGAACACTGGTTATGCAGCGACTTCTTGCTAATTTGTTTTGATTTCGAGTTTCCCGGTTTTAAAAGGCAACCTGCCCTCTGATTGGCTTGTGTAAATTTTTCTTTCTTCGGTGGTGCGGCTAGATATGTTTGTTAGTACTACACTGCCACCATGTGTCCAGAATTGTGTACTAGCAGTACGGTCTGTCTTTTGGTTGACAATGCAGGTTGCAGTGTGTTTTCAAATACGCCAAGTGTACATTAAAGGTGTCAAATATTTTTTTACAGACCACCAAAAAAATGTATAGTGACAACTAGAAAAAATACAATAATAATATTTTTAGGGCTTGTGTGCATCTTCTTCTTATGACTAGTAAAGGAAGAGAGTTAGCTGATATGATGGAGCGGAGAAAGGTACAAATGTTGTGTGTTCAGGAGACCAAGTGGAAAGGGAGTAAGGCCAGGAACATTGGAGGGGGGTTTAAACTGGTCTACTATGGTGTGGATGGAGAAATGGTGTAGGGGTGATTCTGAAGGAAAAGTACAGTAAGAATATAGTGGAGGTGAAGAGTTTCTGATAGAGTGATGAAGATATTGCTTGAAGTTGATGGGGTGATTATAAATGTCATTGTTGCTCATGCTCCACATGTGGTTTGTGAGATGGAGGAGAAAGAAAGAATCTGAAGTGATTTAGATGAAGTGGTAGAAGGTGTACCTAGGAAAGAAAGATTAGTGATTGGGGCAGACTTTAATGGGCATGTTGGTGAAGGGAACAGAGGTGATGAGGAGGTGATGGTAGGTATGGCTTTAAGGAGAGGAATGTGGAAGGGCAGATGGTGGTAGATTTTGCTGGATGGAAATTAGCAGTGGTAAATACTTATTTTAAGAAGAAGGAGGACCATAGGGTGATGTATAAGAGTGGAGGAAGGTGCACACAGGTGGACTATGTTTTATGTAGTAGATGCAACCTGAAGAAAATTGGAGATTGTAAGGTGTTGGCAGGGGACAGTGTAGCTAGGCAGCATCAGACGGTGGTCTGTAGCATGGTTTTAGAGGTGAAGAAGAAAAGAAGGAGAGTGAAGACTGAAAGAAGAATAAGATGGTAAAATCTGAAGGAGGAAGACTGTAGTGTGAGATTCAGGGAAGAGGTCAGACAGAGGCTCAGTGGTGTTGAAGAGGTGCTGGATGATTGGGAAACTACTGCAGAAGTTGGCAAAACAGAATTGGGATCAGCATAGAGATGAGAAAAGTAGGCAGGAGTACAAGAAGATATGGCAGCAGGTAAAGAGAGATGTGGCGAAAGCCAAGGAAAAGGCATATGAGGAGAAAGGAGAAAAGGATTTGAGGAAGTTAGAGCAGCGATTAAGAGGATAAAGAGTGGAAAGTCGGTTGGACCAGATGACATGAAGCATAGAGATGTTTAGGAGAGATAGTAGAGTTTTTAACCAGATTGTTTATACAAGATTTTGGATGGTGAGAGGATGCCTGAGGAATGGAAGAGTGTGCTGTTACCTGCAGTAACTACAGGGGAATAAAGTTGATCAGTCACACCATGAAGTTATGGGAAAGAGTAGTGGAAGCCGGGCTAAGAGAAGAGGTGACCATCTGTGAGCAACAGTAAGGTTTTATGCTGAGAAAAAGCACTAAGGGCGCAATATTTGCTTGGAGAATGTTGATAGAGAAGCACAGAGAAATTCAGAAGGAGTTGCATTGTGTGTTTGTGAATTTGGAAAAAGCATACGACAGGGTTCCAATAGAGGACTTTTGGTATTGTATAAGGAGGTCTGGTCTGACAAAGAAGTATGTGAGAGTTGTGCAGGACATGTATGAGGGCAGTGTAACAGCAGTGTGCAGCAGGAACGACAGACTGGTTCAAGTTGGAGGTTGGACCTTTCCTGTTAGCAGAGGTGGAGAAAGTGGATGAGTTCAGGTACCTGGTGTTAACAGTGCAAAGTAATGGAGAGTGTGAAGAAAAGAGTGCAGGCAGGGTGGAGTGGGTGGAGAAGAGTGGCAGGAGTGATTTGTGATAGAAGAGTATCTGCAAGAGTGAAAGGGAAAGTTTATAGGACTGTGGTGAGACCTGCGATGTTGTATGGTTTAGAGACAGTGGCATTGAGTAAAAGACAGGAAGTGGAGCTGGAGGTAGCAGAGCTAAAGATGTTGAGGTTTTTGTTGGGAGTGACGAGGATGGACAGGATTAGAAATGAGTTTGTTAGAGGGAAAGCGCATATAGGATGTTTTGGAGACAAGGTGAGGGATGCGCGATTGAGATAGTTTGGACATGTGCAGAGGAGGGACATGGGGTATATCGGTAGGAGAATGCTGAGGATGGAGCCAACAGGAAGAAGGAAAAAAGGAAGGCCAAAGAGGAGGTTGATATGAAAGGCAAGCAGGTAGTTGGTTTGAAAGAGGCAGATGTGGAGGACAGAGTAGTATGGAGACAGATGATAACCCTTAATGGGAACAGCCGAAAGAACAAAAAGTTTGTACATTTTTTGAGAAGGCCCATGTTGGAAATAGCCTTTAGAACATGGCAGTAGAATGCAAACAGGGAGCAATAACACTCATATATTCAAGCTATGGTATTCAAGTTATGATTGATTGGTATTAAGCGGCCTAAAAGAATACCAAGAATACAAACCTTACACTATTACACTACCGCCACTAGCATGAAATGTTGACACAAGGCAGATTGGATCCATGGGTTCATGCTGTTGGTCCCAAATTGTGACTTTTCAAAGGCCAAGGAGGAGGTTTATGGATGTGGTGAGAGAAGACATGCAGGTAGTTGGTTTAAAAGAGGCAGATGTAGAGGACAGGGGGGTATGGAGACGGATAAACCGCTTGTGGCGACCCCTAATAGGAGAAGCTGAGAGAAGAAGAAGTGTGCATCTTCTTCGTTTTATTTAGTTTTTATAGACTAAAACAACTACCATGACACATTACAACTGGACACCCTTGTTTGCATGTGTGTGTGTGTGTGTGTGTGTGTGTGTGTGTGTGTGTGTGTGTGCGAAATAAACATTTGGATGTTTTATTAACGTAACCACCTAATAGATATAAAATTAATAGAAGTTAAATACTATTTAATTAGAATGATATTTAATAAGAAATAAATAGAAATGTAATTATCAAATGTTTTATATCCAGAATTTGAGTATTGATATGATCACAAATTTCAGCTCTTGCAGCAATTTTTGTAGGCAACAAAAAAAATGGATCATATCCAGTTAGCCCAAATGCAGTTGATCAGCTGAAATGCTGGAACTACAGGGTTTAAGTTTGGGTTTGTTATTAAACAAATGTGAAATTTTATCTACATATTGCAAAACATTGGACATCCAGTATATATGGGCAAATTAGTGTAATTAGGTGTAAATTGTGGATTTTTGTGTCTGTTTGTTAATAATATTTTCTTGTAGAGGAACGAATAAAACACACAGGAGTGTCTCAAAACTTCAGCAGGCAGTTACTGGATACCTGCATTGTAAATGGCATTAAAACTAATTCTACAGGAGGGATGAGAATTGCAAATCAGTTTGGATGTGGTTGGGGGCATATAAAAAGCAAATAAAACAACAAAAGAGCAGCTCAGTTAGTCTGTTCCCTGGAGACATTGTTCCTGCTCCTAACACAATAACTAAATGGGCTAATTTGATTGAATTTATGCAAAGCATGCTACTTGTTGCCATGGAAATTCCAGAGTCTACATGCCGAAGTCACAGTCCAGTGAATTTTAACAGTCCCAATCCCACTGCCCTCTCCTCACAATGTTTACTTTAGGCCCGCTTACACTTCAATTTATGGGCCACTAGCAGCTTTTGATCCTGCTCAAAATGTAAACACAGTTGAACTACTCCAAATGTACAGGTTGTTGCAGCTTTTAGTTTAATCCATATCTTTCATTCATTTATGCTTAGAACATGTAGGGTTTTTCTTTGGTATGTATCATGTTTCATCAATTTCAACCAACTTAACTTAAACTTGCTAATATATACATACATATTTTTATGTATATATTTTATAGATTAATACAGGAAAGATTGTGTCAATTCCATACAGATCCACTATGCCACGATGCACTGAAGTTGTTCTGGTGACTTTTGCTAGATAAAAAAAAACTTGCTATGCTAATGATCACTTATAAGAAGTGTATGGATTTCAAATAAAGGATGTTTTAGACAAAGACAATACACTACACACATGCCTGTACACACACAAACGAAATGACATTTCACAATTTCAACCACAGGGAGGCACAGCAGGTACATTATTTGAGTATAATGTATAGGTCTGGGTCAGATTATAAGAATCATTATTAAGTCAACACTTAAAGACTATACAATTATGATTTTTAAATGCTCCTCTGTACTCCAGTTAGCACAGTGGCATTTGAGCTAAACTGAGGTAACTCTGTTAACTATTATTGAGGCCATCAGAAGAAAATTTACTTTAGTCCATGTCTACTGTAGCCAACTCTTAGTTAGCTATTTGTGAGTATTTGTCCACAAGTGGTAGTGGGTATTGAGTTTAATTAAAGCCATATGCTTTTGACTGTTTAATGTCAAAATATGAAATATTTTATACTGTAAATGGGCAATTCAGTAAAGTGTTGTGTGTTTTGTCTCCTATGATTAATTTCTATAACTATTCTATAAAAGCCATGCTATGCATTGAGATGTCTGAGATACCCTAAGATATAGACATGAGAAGAAATCTTGCTTTCACTATGAAGTTTATATAACAAATACAATCCTTAATTGTGGGATTAAAAGAACACTGGTGGTGGTGTTTTTCTTCATCATTGACATTTTTTATAATTTTTTAATGTGTACTGTTCAGTTTTGTTTGACTTGTGTTCTTTGCCTGTGAACATAAGGAAGCAAGAGAAATGATTGCAGAAGTTCTGCAAGATATCACTTTACACTTTAACATGTTAATATCTTAATGAAATGTGCTGGTGATTTAAATATAGCAATAACTGGGTCTTCAGTTTTTCACATTCATCATAGTTTGAGTGATGTAGTGCTGTTTTGTTGTAGTTCTGTTTTATGTTAAATATAGCTTTATCTATTGCTTTATAATAGAGTGAATTTGTGACTTGACTATGGTATATTTAGGAAACAAAAATGTAGTTTTTAGTAGTGTTTTCAAAACGTATACTTGTTGTTTCTTGTACTTGGATCTTTGGTGAAAAAAATCCCATTAGGAACATGAGTAATTCAGTGGGCATAAGTAAGTAGAGCATGCAGTGGTGCTGCAGAAATTGGGTGATGGCAAAGTTAAAGTTGTTCAACACTTCCTCACTTAATGTGTCTGGAGCGTGTGCAAGTATTTACAGACAACAGAGCACAAGAACTGGAAGGCCTGCCTCTTCCATCATCTCTTCCTGGAGTTCTCAATCTGAGTTTACTAAACACAACTAAAAGGCCAATACTGTTTTACTCATAACAGTGCAGCGTGTGGACACTGTTTGGTGTTGTTGTGGCAGCATGGCAATTTGCCTTATATAACAGTGGTGCAATACAAAGTACAACAGTTTTTGCTAGTAAAATTATATATTTAAAAAACAAATTGCTGAAATAACAGAAGTTCTACTAATATTACATGTAAAAAAACAATATTAACTGTTGTATAATTTTTGAGTCTGATTCAAATAATAGGAACCTTCCTTTATCTTTATGGATTTCACCCTGTCTGTTTGGAGTTTATGGTGTCAACATTGTACATATACCTGTGACCTGAATGACACTCCAAGCTAATTAAAACTTTTAAAACGTTTCTTACTCTACATCACACTGAGTCTGTATAAAACTTGTAAGCAAACTTTTTATTGAAGGGCATATCCTAAAGTAAATTTTTGTATATGAGGAGACCATTTTATGTTTCTATTCAATTCAATTCAATTCAAAGGCAAGTGCTGAAGGATTAATGAATCTTGAATTCTGCTGATCACATAAGGTCACAACAAAAGTCACAATTTGGGACCAACAGCATGAACCCATTGATCCAATCTGCCTTGTGTCAACATTTCATGCTAGTGGTGGTAGTGTAATAGTGTAGGGTATGTATTCTTAGTATTCTTTTAGGCTGCTTAATACCAATCAATAATAGTTTGAATACCATAGCTTGCATAAATGAGTGTTATTGCTCCCTGTTTGCATTCTACTGCCATGTTCTAAAGGCTATTTCCAACAAGTGCCGTCTCAAAAAATGTACAAACTTTTTTCATGGAAATTTTAATGCATTTACAGCATAAAAGTCTTCTTCTTCTTTCGGCTGTTCCCTTTAAGGGTCGCCACAGCAGATCATCTGTCTCCATACTACTCTGTCCTCTACATCTGCCTCTTTCAAACCAACTACCTGCTTGCCTTTCATATCAACCTCCTCTTTGGCCTTCCTCTTTTCCTCCTTCCTGTTGGCTCCATCCTCAGCATTCTCCTACCGATATACCCAATGTCCCTCCTCTGCACATGTCCAAACCATCTTAATCGGGCCTCTCTCACTTTGCCCCCAAAACGTCCTACATACTAATAAACTTGTTTCTAAATTCATCCATCCTTGTCAACTCCAAAGAAATTCTCAACATCTTCAGCTCTGCTACCCCCAGCTTCACCTCCTGTCTTTTAGTCTGTGCCACTGTCTCTAAATCATACAACATTGCAGGTCTCACCACAGTCCTATAAACTTTCTCTTTCACTCTTGCAGATACTCTTCTATCACTAATCACTAATGCCACTCTTCTCCACCCACTCCACCCTGCCTGCACTCTTTTCTTCACTTCTCTAACACACTCTCCATTACTTTGCACTGTTGACCCCAGGTACTTAAACTCATCCACCTTCACCTCTTATCCTTGTGACCACACCACTCCACTGCCTTTCCTCTCATTCACATACATGTACTCTGTCTTAATTCTACTGACTTTTATTCCCCTTTTCTCCAGCATGTACATCCACCTCTCCAGGCTTTTCTCAACCTGCTCCCTACTCTCACCACAAATCACAATATCATCCACATTCATCAAAGTCCAGGGACACTTCTGTCTGACCTCGTCCATCACCCTGTCCATCACCACTGCAAATAGGAAAGGGCTCAGAGACGATTATTGATGCAGTCCAACCTCCACCTTGAACCAGTCGTTCCTGCTGTACACTTTACTGCTGTCACACTGTCCTCATACATGTCCTGCACCACCCTCACATACTTCTCTAACAGCTGACTTCCTCATACAATACCACAACTCCTCTCACGGCACTTTGTCGTACGCTTTCTCTAAATCCGCAAACACACAATGCAACTCCTTCTGACCTTCTCTATACTTCTCCATCAACATTCTCAAAGCAAATAATGCGTCTGTGGTGCTCTTCCTTGGCATGAAACCATACTGTTGCTCACAGATGGTCACCTCTTCTCTCAGCCTGTCTTCCACTACTCTTTCCCATAACTTCATGGTGTGACTGATCAACTTAATTCCCCTGGAGTTACTGCACATCTCCCTTATTCTTAAAGGTCGGTACCAGCCCACTCCTCTCACTTTCGTCAGGCATCCTCTCACTATCCAGAATCTTATGAAACAATCTAGGCAAAAACTCCACTGCTCTCTCTCCTAAACATCTCCACGCTGTCCACTCTTCATCCTCTTAATCGCTGCTCTCACTTCCTCGTTACTAATCCTTACCAATTCCTGCTTCACCAACTCCACACCATCCAACCTTCTCTCTCATTTTCCTCATTCATCAGCTGCTCAAAAATACTCCTTTCATCTTCTCAACACATTCTCTGCACTAGTCAACACACTTTAATCTGCATCTTTTATTGCTCTAATTTGTAGCACATCCTTCCCAGCTTGGTCCCTCTGCCTGGCCAATCGGTATAAATCCTTTTCTCCTTCTTTAATGTCAACTTCTCGTGGGTCCCCGGTGTTCTAGTGGTTAAGATGCGGCGCTCTCACTACTGCGACCCGGGTTTGATTCCCAGTCAGGGAACCAACCCCAGCCAATAGGGTTGCACAAGCCAGGGCACTCTTTGTGCCGGTCCCAAGCCCGGATAAATGGGCAGGGTTGCGTTAGGAAGGGCATCCAGTGTAAAAACATGTGCCAAATCAAACATGTGGATGATCCGCTGTGGCAACCCCTAACGGAAGAATCTGAACGAGAGTTTTATTGTCCAACTTCTCATACAGCTCCTTATTTGCCTTTTCTTTGGATTTCACCACATCTCTCTTTACCTGCTGCCACATCTCCTTGAACTCCTGCCTACTTTTTTCATCTCTCAACCGATTCCACATCTGTTTTGCCAACCTCTTCCTCCTTATGCATTCCTGCAATTCCTCATTCCACCACCACGTCTCTTTGTCTTCCATCTATTTCCAGATGTCACACCAAGTACCTTTGTAGCTCTCTCTCTTATCACTTCTGCAGTAGTTCCCCAATCACCCAGCACCTCTTCACCACCACCAAGCCCCTGTCTGACCTCTTCCCTGAATCTCACACTACAGTTTTCCTCTTTCAGTGTCCACCATCTTATTCTTTTTTCAGTCCTCACTGTCCTCCTCTTTTTCTTCACCTCTGAAGCCATCCTACAAACCACCATCCAATGCTGTCTAGCTACACTGTCCCCTGCCAACACGTTACTGTCTCCAATCTCCATCAGGTTGCATCTCCTGCATAGAACATAGTCCACCTGTGTGCACCTTCCTCCACTCTTATACGTCACCCTATGATCCTCCTTCTTTTTATAATAAGCATTTACCCCTGCCATTTCCATCCTTTCAGCAAAATCTATCTTCCACATTCCTCTCCTTAAGGCCATACCTACCTATCACTTCCTCATCACCTCTGTTCCCTTCACCAACATGGCCATTAAAGTCTGCCCCAATCACTAATCTTTCTTTCCTAGGTACACTCTCCACCACGTCAACTAACTAACTCCAAAATTTTTCTTTTTCCTCCATCTCACAACCCACTTGTGGAGCATAAGCACTGATGACATTTATCACCACCCCTTTAACCTCCATATTCACATTTATAACCCTATCAGAAACTTTATTTACCTTCGACTACACTCTTACTAAAATCTTCCTTTAGAAGATTGTAGAACAGTTTAAACCCACCTCCAATGTTCCTGGCCTTACTCCCTTTCTACTTGGTCTCCTGAACACACATGTTAACATTTCTCTGCTCCATCATATCAGCTAATTCTCGACCTTTACCAGTCATAGTACCATTATTTTAAGTGCCCACCCTAACCTCCACTCTCCTAAACTTCTCCTGTCCCTGCTGTCTCTGTAGACATCTTTCCTCTTCTCCTTCTCCTCCTTTGGCCAACAGTAGCCGATTTTCCATCAGTACCCTGTTGGCTAACAATGCCTGTAGCGGTTGTTGATAATCCAGGCCTCGACCGATCCGGTATAAAATTCTGATTCATGATTCACATATTCGATTTGGCACATGTTTTACGTTGAATGCCCTTCCTAACACAACCCTCCCCATTTATCTGGGCTTGGGACCAGCACTAAGAGTGCAATGGCTTGTGCAACCATAATGGCCGGGTTTGTTTACAGCATAAAAGTTCACATAAAAAAAACTTTATTATTTGTTATTAAATCAGGGGTGAATATTTTTGGGGATTAGCTGCAATGAAGAATTGGGGTTGTTATGAGAGGAACGGTATGCACTATTACAGTTTTTACCAATTGCTTACACACGTTTTCAAAACCAAGTCTCCTTTTTTCAAAACTCTCCACACAATTCTCAAAACTGCACACACAAAATGCTTAATAGCTCACATCTCCTTCAAAATGCAACACTGCATTTAAAATGCCATAAACACGTATCAGAATGAAGCATTTGCATCAAATGGCAAACACCTCTTTCATAATACTACATTTCTGGATATACCATGTAAACACTGCTGTTCTAAATCTAAAGCTCTTTAGTCTTTTATAGGCTTATATCTACATTTCAATATGTTCTACAGTGAAAGTAATCTGCTGAGAGGGGTAACAAGTATACCGGAAATGCCAATGCAATGTAGAAACAGAAAATATGTATTAGGCCAAAAATTACTGTTGTATACATTAGCATACAACAAAACAATAAACATGCAAACCAAAAGTATATTCTTTACAGTAGAATACAGTAAATTGTGTGTGGTGTCGCAGTCCAGGAATTGGCAGGGGGGAGGGGGGGTGCAGTCCCCAGTGCTAAGCTTCATCTCTTCTCCGAACTGGGTCTGGCCACAATACTTCTTCCACATCACAAACTACGTTTTCTCTATGTCCCCACATGCTGGAGAAGTGGCATGCGGGCAAAGGGTTGGCGATCATACACTTTCCAGTGCCAGGCTGAGAAGAATTCCTCTATGGGATTTAGAAAAGGTGAATATGGGGGTAGGTACAAAACTACAAATTGTGAATGGGTGGCAAACCAGTTTTGGATCAGAACATCCCGGTGAAAACTAACATTGTCCCATATAAGCACAAACCTAGCAGGCACCTGATCTGGATCAGGGACAAGCATTGTGTGAATTGCATCCAGAAAAGTGAGTATATGGCCGGTGTTGTATGGACCCAGTGTGGCATTGTGATGGAGGACCCAGTTTTAAATGATGGCAGCACACCTGGTTATATTACCCCCACGCTGTCCAGGGACATTGGTAATTGTCCTCTGTCCTATTACATTTCGTCCACGGCGCCTGGTTTTGGTAAGGTTGAACCCAACCTCATCCACATAAATAAATTCATGATGAATTACATGGCCATCCATTCAATGCAGTGTCGTAAATGGATCGCTTAGAGTTACAAATGTTTATGCAATACTATGCAGTCATTAATGCTAAAATAGTCATTACATAGTTGCATACCTGTTCTCATTTCTGAAGGTTCGAATTATGGATGCCACTGGAAATCGACTCACGATCAGACTAGGTTGATTACGTGATCAACAAGTGTTGCCCTAATCTCATCAGAGATGGCTCTCCTTCCTTCTTTTATTTGCCCTCGTCCTCTTCTTCCTCTTCCCCTTCCCCTTCCTCTTCCTCCTCCTCCTCCTCCTCCTCCTCCTCCTACTCCTCTTGCTCTCTGTTCATTGTTAGCATCCATTGTTCAAAACAGGTAATCTGATCTTTGACCTATTTATAGGCCTATCTATACTACTGTAACGTAAAGCAGTGATTGGTTAGTGATCAATTAAGCAATTAGTGTTTGCAGATGTGTCTGTGTGACCTGGTGACTAAGTGTAGCATTTTGATCGGTTGTGTTTGGAAAAGGAATGCAAGTCACTTCCTGATAAATCTTTGTGTTTTAGGTAGAGAATTGTGTGTAGTGTTTTGAAAAAAGTGTTTTATGCAGTTGAAGACTGAGTCAAAGGCTGAGAAATAGCTTATGGTTTTGGAGATTTGGCATGGAGTTTTGCACTTTGAGTGAGAGGTTTAAAAAATCATGTGACATGAAAAGATTTTGTGTGTAAGCAATTGGTAAAAACTGTAATAAGTTTTCTTAATAGTGTGCTCAATGATTGTATGTTGTGTTGTTACAACTGATACCGTATTGTAGCCAGATAACACTGGCTATTTAATAACTTGAAAAGGAATGAAATGCTCCAGTATTTACATATCTGCATTAAAAAGAAACTGCAAATGTAGCTTTTAGTATTGTATTTGGAATACAAGTATACAATCACAAAGTTTATTCTCAGGATCGGATAAACATATGCTATTTTATCCTGTTATATTCCCATCATTCCCATCATTATTATTATTATTATTATTATTATTATTATTATTATTATTATTCAGGACAATCAAATCAATGCCAAAAAAATACATTCAAGCTACAGCTAAATTACAGTGTGTGCGGGTATGTGTGTGTGTCTGTGCCTGTGTGCGGGTGAGTGTGTGTATGTGTGTTTGTCTGTGCGTGTGTGCATGTGTCAGGGTATGTGTGTGTGTGTGTGTGTGTGTGTGTGTGTGTGTGTGTGTGTGTGTGTGTGTGTGCATAAAGTACACACTACTTTACAGGCAGCAGGCCTGGTTGGAGATTTATAGATTTAATCATGTTAAGCTGTTGAACAATAATTCTATACCCCTACGGCACTGGAAAGCTCAAAGAATCAAGAAATGACTGCTGGGGCCCTTAAACTTTTTGTCAAGCATATAAAATCCACTTTATTACTATGCATTATGCATGCACTACAATCTTGTGCATATTGTGGGTGAATCATTTGATGTTGGTGTCACTGAAACAATTCTTTTCATGTAAAACATTCACATTTTGAGCATCATAAAAAGATTGTTGTTCGAATTATTATAAATAATATTATAATATATATGAAGCACATAACCAGAGTAGTTGTTAAATCGAAATGTTTACTGGGTATTATAAAGAAAAATAGCAACAATTCATTTATAAGCTGTCAAAAAGCATTAGATGTGTCCATATTTCTGTTTTATGGCTGTCTTAGAAGAGTTTTTGTACTCTTTTTTTTGTAACAGACAACACAAGAACAAGAAGCCAAATAATTACCTCACGAATAAAGGTTTATCTTCTAAAAACATGCTACAGATTGGTGTTAAACAGTTGGGAAATTTGCATTATGCGGAAAACGTCTGTGATTGAGCTACAGGTTACAACAACTTTCTGTAAATGTGTTTTTGACAGTGCTGGTATATTCATGTCCTTTGCATGTTCAGACAAACAATAATCCTTCCATCTGTATAAGCCCATATTCTAAGAAGAGATCTTTCTATTCTAACTTTCTTTCTTCTCTCTCGAAGCCTTTGTTTTTCCATCATAACAGTGCTTGATGATAACCATCTAACTCTTGCTGGTCAGAGCCAAACAGGAGCCACAAATCAGTCATAATATCAGTCTCTTGCTGTTGTGCTGCTGAGTATCAGGTATGTTATGAGCTGTTATGCAAAACGGTTGCTATATGATCTGATGTCTTTGCACAGACCAGTTTCTTGAAGAAATCCTTTTAGCATTTGCTGACAGCTAAAGATTGACTGCCATAGACATCCATATGATTACTGTCTGGTAAAAGTAATTTGGTGGAACCGTTTGTCTGTTGGCAATCTCAACGAATCAATGAAAGAGAACAACCTGAGCTCTTTGTCATGCAGACATGCTGAAATAATATCTATACTAAGTGGATCAGTGCACACGTTTCCTTTAGCTCTTTTTAAAAGTACATTTGGGGTCTCTGTGTAGAAATCTCACTATGATCTACATCTTTTGCCTTCAGTTGCATGAGCACTGGCTATGTTTAGGGGTAAATAATGACCTTAAGGCATTAAGGAGAAGGATGCAGGTTGTAAACACACCAAACAAGTAAAATTTGTGTAATCTGCCAGATACTCTTATTTCTGGTGACTTCACTGTGGTTTGAATTTGCTGAGTCTAACAATTGGTCTTTTTACGTTACCCGCAGGGAACACGTAAAATTATGAATACTAGTCTATGTTCAGGTAATTAGAAGAAAAAAATTGTATCAAGAAGATTGGGTGCAGAAAAAAGGAACTGAAAAAGACAAGTGAAAGAAGACTGTACTTCATATTTGTGTGGTAGATTAATACAAACTTTTTTAAATTAAATATTAATTATTAATTATAAACTGTTTTTTTTTTTTCATTTATAATTTTTGTTGTGGGGCATTGACTATAATATTTATTTATGCATAGATAATTCCACAAAAAAAATCACACCAACCTGTTTTAAATCTAGCTTTATGACCAACCATAAGGTAGGTCTTAAGTCAAGCTGATTATATATAAGTTGCTCCCTACTTTAAAAAAAAAATCAACACACAACTTTTTTACTATTGTTTAATACATTACTTTGTAAAATGTAAACTTTGTAGACAGTTTTGTATGTCTAACGTTTGTGGCAACAGTTTGGGGAAAAATATATCAGTGTGATGGTAGCGTGTCTATAAATTTTGCCACTATGGTGTATATCACCTTATTTATGATAACAAAAGGAATTATTATTACTATTGAAACTAATTTATTATTGAATGTTAATATGATATGTTTAATATATTGTTTATGCAGTTATGTATTATGAAGCATGTAAAAGATGTGGTTATTTATTATAAATTACTTGATAAGTTAGTATAATTTATTGTACGACAATTTGTTGTTTAATCTTATTTTTGGTCATAGGAAAAACAATGCTGATTGCCCAGTCTTTAAAAATAACTTTTCTAAAACTGAATACTTCAATTAGAAACTTAAAAAAGAGGCATTTTTTTATTCTATACAATATTCCCATGGTTATCTGGAATTATAACAAAATAAGGAAATATGTTTTATTTACAAAATTTTAACTAATTCATATATCAATGCATTAGTTACATTTTACATTTAGGCAAATTACACTTAGGATCAATGGAAGACTAATTCTTAGAACAATGTAATACAATATTAAAAAAATTATTTTTAAAAAGATATAAAAGGGTCAGGGACAACAGGCTTATTATAAATGCTGATGGACAGCTTTAAGGGAAGACTTTCTAACATGGACACATCTGACAGAAATTAGTAATGTTAAATTTTATGATACTAATTCAACATTTTTTTTTTTTAATTATAATAATATTTTCTGCAATGCGTTTAGTATTTAGCTTGATGAGTTGTTTCTTACTATTCTCTCAAATATATAATTTAGTAAATCATCATTGTGGTCAGTTAATTAAGCATTGGAAAAATTTACATTTCTTTATTAAAAAAGTAACAGAAGACATAAAATTCTGTACATTTACTCACACACTTAAAAGCAAAAATACATCACAACTTTCTATTAAGCAGACAAACAAGTCAAGTTAAAAAAACTGAAAAGATCAAATTACAGGTGTACAATGAAGAATGTTGCACCACATGCACTTTCTTTAAGGCTACTCTGCTGGTTAAAGACTTTTTTAAGCCATGTTCACTGTTAATACAAGTGCTCACAGTTTAAGTGATATGATCAGCAATTATAGTTGGATGGAATGGCATTATGTCAGCAGCAAGCCTGACTTCAAGTTGCTGGTAGCCTTTGTTAGTATCATGCACATCACGATGCTGACTAAGCCGTTCCTGTGGGAATCTGCTGTAATCTCACACTCACGGGGCCATTTCGGCATTCAACCAAAACCAGTCAACTGGTAGTAAGTGTGCATGTGTAGAGCTTTTTCCCCTCTCACCAGTCTTTGTCTGTGGTTCACTATGCAGCTTGTTATACTTCTTAATGACTGATGACATTTATCCAGTTCTATCACACCTCTGTACCGTCCCTGGGATACAGAATGCCAGCTGAGTTCATGCCAGGGTAGAAATGGCCATTGAACTGGTTGAGAGCAGGGCTGCTATAGCCTAACGTAGCATGAGAACCTAAAGGAGAAATTGGAGGAGGTGGAGGAAGAGGAGATGCCCACTCAGGGACTGTGGAACCAGGGGAATAGGAGCTGAACCCTGATGCTTGGGTTACTCTTTGTGTGCCATCCACTGACAGGCTGAGAGGAATGGGGCGATTAATGTGTTCTCCACCCATGTCCACGGACCCAGCTGATACCCCAGACATTTCTGTCAGAAAGTTGCTCAGGCAAGGAGGTGGACCCATGGCTGGAGCTTTCTCAGGTGAGGCTGAAATGTCAAGCGTTGCATTTTTGGGACTCCCACTACCATCTCCTGCCTCTGAGTTAAGAGATCCTCCAGAGCCACCCTCCCTGGCAAGACCATCAGACTTTCTCTTCCTCTTGCGCCTGAAGTTGCCATTGTCAAACATCTTTTCACAGTTTGGGTCAAGGGTCCAGTAATTACCTTTACCTTAAGAGTGAGACAAAAGGATTTGACATGAATTTAACTGGAATATGATTTAAAAATACTAGAAAAAATCAGTTCCACAAAAGTAATAGTAAAGTAAATTTTACTATTAGTAGTATTTTACAAAAGAAATTAAACAAATATAAAAAAAAAAAAAAAAAAAAAACAGTCTCTAGAGTTCTTACCAGGGTCATCTTCATCCCGTGGAACTTTCTTGAAACAGTCGTTCAGTGATAGGTTGTGACGAATGGAGTTCTGCCAGCCAGCTTTGCTTTTATTATAGAAAGGAAAATTATCTGCTACATACTGGTAAATCTGACTCAGAGTGAGGCGCCTTTCAGGGGCACCATGTATAGCCATTGCAATGAGTGCTGAGTATGAGTAAGGTGGCCTAACCAGCTTCATTAGGTCCTCCTGAGAAGGTATGGAGAACCAACCCAGTTCTCCACCAGCACCCCCTGGACCTCCTTGGCCAAGGTATGGCCTCTGCATGCCATAGTGCTGTGGCATAAAGGAAGGCACAGCAGGACCTGCTGCACCACCCAGATATGCAGAAGTGTTGATCCCAGTACCACTGAACCACAGGTATGGGTTAGGAGACGAAGTTGCATATTCCCCAATATCATATGAGGAAGCGTTTGTCCTCTGTGGACTTGGCAATGATGGAGGAGGATAGTAATTATCGCTGTAAAGGCTCAGCTCTGGAGGCTCCTGTCCCAAGTTAGGAAACTGTGGACCACATCGAGTTGGAGAATGTCCTTGCTCATACGATGTCATGATTATTGCTTCATATGATTTTTCTATCCTAATTAAAATGGCTTAGATGGCTCCAGATGTAGTGCACGGTTTCTTCTTTGGTCCAGAAAATTTTCTTGTTCTTTTCTTTTAAAAACAGATCCCCAGTTGAGCGGTATAATATCTTTCTTCACTCTGCCATTGTTTGCCCTTGCACTCTTGTCAGAGCTGTCACCTGTTGCACCTGTTTTATTCATGCATACCTGGCACCTCCCTTCTTTCTTCTTATTGGTTACTTTCTCTTTCTTGTTAGATGACTGTATTTACCCTTTGGTCAGTTTTTCTTCATCATTTGAAGAATTGATTCACAGATTTGCAGAGAGATTTTTAAACATGCAAACAAGTTGTCTATTTCTTTCTTTCTTTCTTTCTTTCTTTCTTTCTTTCTTTCTTTCTTTCTTTCTTTCTTTAAACAAATAAACCTTCATATAGACAAACAAGTAATCATCATCTGAATTTTGCATTGTTTCTTTCAGGTCAAAATAACATCTTATCACTTATTCAGTGTACCCCACTTTTCACATTTTTTAATTGTTTTTAAATAATTTTCAATAAAATAATGTACAGTACCAAAAATAGTAAAGTAATAAAATTGAACCAAATATTGAAAGCTGCATGCTGGAAAAATGATCTTAATTTTAGCCCACTTTAAAACGATTAACACATTTATACAAATAATTATATAGCATGATTCATTTTAATTTACTTCCATCAACCCTGTTTGCAGTGACTGCTAAACGCCACAATAATGATTGTTAATTAATTAAAAAATATTTTAAAAGCTTAGCAAAAATACAGAAAGCATTTCAAATAAAATTTGATCGGACTCTGTGTTTACAAATCTGGTAGCTGGTCAGACCAAGCTTAATTTTTCTGCATGGTTGTAGATGAACACAACTTTGTTGTCATTGCATTGAATTGTACAGGTACACAGAAACGAAATGTAGTTTGGCATCTACTAGACGTGCAAATAGTATCATTGTGCAAAGTGACAAATAAATAAACATGTAACTATACGTATAGCAAATAAATATAAAGGCTATGGCAGTGGCTATGGCAGCAGCTATATATATATATATATATATATATATATATATATATTTATATTTATATTTATATATATATATATATATATATATATATATATATATATATATATATATATATATATAAGATTTAAGCAAAATACTGTAATGTAGAGATTTTGAGATATGAATTTATACTATGACAATATGAGATTATATACAGTTATAATCATCCACAGTTGATTCAGAGGTACAGTGGATGATGGTTTGGTAACGTATCACTTCTATTACAAAAAAACTAAAAAACTAAAATTAGTTTTTAACGTATTCATTGTTTTCACGAGTTTTACATGAACTTTGCACTGGTTTGGGAAAGCAGATTTTGGGGTAAAGAAAGTATCCGGACTGCTGGTTCCTTGAGTTTATGCGCGTGCTTCAAGAAGGGTTTGCGTGGCCACGGCAACAAACAGAAATTGGTATAAATAATAATAATAATAATAATACACAAAAACCAAAAAAGCATCCCTCAGACCATAGCGACGATTGACTTACACCAACGGAAGTTACTTTAGCAAGGTGATATCCTGTGTATATACTCTTATACCTGTAACTCAGCCTTGTGTAGACGGTGAAACAGGTTGGCTAGTAACTGCTAATCAAGCTGGCTAGTCATAGTCTCGTCCTATATCTAGGTGGACTTGTATTTAGCAAATTAACCGTGACCAGTTATCCGGTGGGTCGGTTTACCAGGCATTTGAAACCAATAAATAACTCGTAGTAGCTGAATGACAATATTTATGTATAAAAGTATCCAAATATAACCAAATGACGCGTTGTATAGCTAGCACTCGCTAACTAACCTAGTTAAGAGTGTTGTTTCGGTTTTCAGATGGTTGACAACACTTCATTCCGCGACCAGATCACGGATTTCCGTCGTGAAACTTTAGAAATCAGTAAAGATTTAGAGAGGATGACGGAGCAGATGGAGAATATTTCAGGTGACATGCGTATACAGTAAACCAAACGTGTTTAATGATCTGGTACAGAAAGCTAGTCGTTATTGTGTTGTAGTAACAGGCTGTCGTTCTCTACTGCAGTGAATGTGACTTGGATGGCGTACGACACGGTGGCGATGAGGACCGACCCTGAACTCGCAAAATCTCTCAAGAGGCTGGAGGACGAATTGGTCCAGTGCAAAGCTGTTATAAGTGGATCTAAAGACAATCTAGTTGACCAATACAATACAGCTGCAATCCAAAAGACAGCCCAAGAGTAGACGCCTTTTCTACTGGAAGTTTATTTGTACTGTATTTCGATTTAAGGTGATAGTTAAATATCGTAATACGCCTGTACATTTGACTGAAAATTGTTTGATATCAATAAAAAAATTTAAGAAAGAATCTTAATGTGTTTGGCAGACTTAATTTTTGCTTTTATTTTTCATTTATTGTTATTTATGCATTTATTATTATGAGTTCAAACCCCAGCACCACTAAGCTGCCACTACTAGCAGTAAGTGTATGTTGCTTTGGATAACGGTGTCTGCCAGATGCTGTAAATGTACTTTCTTTTCTTTTCTTTTCTTTTTTTTTTCTTTTTTTTTCTTTTATTACAATTGAATGTACTTATTCAGTATTTGTTTAATGTTGGTGTTTATTTTTTATTTTTTTTATCTTTTCCAGAAAGAGAATATGGAAAAGTCCACAGGTAATTCCCTCACATCAGCCGCTGTTGATCTGAATCACATACTGATGCAGCTGGATACAATTTCAGAGACTCTGGATCAGATGGAAGGTGTGAAAAACAGCAATGAGTTCATTCATAATTGTAGTTGTAAAGTGTGAATCAAACAAATACCAGAATATTTTAATTCATTATGGCTCTGGCTGTGCTAACATTTTATGATTATAATTGAAATATATTTAAACGTAACCAGAAAAAGCCAATCTTTCTAAGAAACACGTCTCAATAAACCTATAGTTTTGACATAAACTGCTTCAAGCTTTCCAGACAGTACGTGGTAATGTAGTTATTGTAGTTTTAGTTATTTTTTAGTGATGGAAGTGTACATCTTCAAGTTCACCTTATAATTAAATAGCTATAATTTGTAGTAAAGATACAACAAAGTATGTGATACAGATGTACACCACGTTTATTTGAAAACTTTGCTTTTAACTGTACTTGTTTTAGGGGGAGAAAGGTGGGAAAACGGCACACTGATGAGTTTCTTTAGTTTTGTATAGGAGCTCTGTGTGGTAGCTTGTAACCAAGGATGCAGCTTCAGTAAAGAAAAAAAAAAAGACAGTGTTTTACCTTAGGGGCAATTCATTTTTAGGTGATCTGATACTGCATAGGTCACAAGTTGGCAAACTGCTTTGGGGGAAACTCCCGTTACTTTAGTGCTCTGACCCAGATTAACATCTGCTGATGCCTATCAGTTAAAAAAAAGGAAAAAAGGGTAGCTGTAAGAAATGAGGAAGGTCAAATGGGAGGCATATATAATATTAAAGGTGGTGCATGACTTACAGGTTGGCACACACATAAACTAAATCACAATGTTAGTTATTATTATTAGGTTTCTTTTCCAACGGTTGTTAGTCGATTCTTAACATCTACACTGTGCTCCTGTGTACATTTATGATTTGTTTACTTGTACCCTATAGTCTCTTTATTCATGTAGTCAAGTTTCATCAACTGTTCCTTCTTTGATTGCAGTGAAGACTCAGCTGCTGCAGTGTAATTTAACAGTGTGCTTCACACATCCTGATAAAATGGCATGTCTGCATTCTTGTGTAGAAGACTCCACGGGTTTTACAGCATCTCCAGAACTGGCAGAGTAAAGAGGTAATGGTAGGAAGGGAATTTACTAAACATTTATTGAAATCACAGTATTGAAAATGTTTAGGTATGAGATAATCATTAAGCCTATTTTTCCCAATCTTTTTATCTACACGTTGTCTTCATGACAAATTATTGTACTTGGAAAAGTGTAGAATGCTTGACTGATCTTAATTTGCTGTTGGCTGAAACCAGCCTTAGATCATACCATCATACCATTTCTGCTGCAGCTTGTTTTAAATTAGATTAAATGTCATGATGGACATCTTTGTAATCTGCTTGTTACAACCTGCAATAAATGAATATATATACATATATATATATATATATATATATATATATATATATATATATATATATATATATATATATATATATATGTATATATATTAGTAGTTGGCAAAACAGAAATTCTTCTAAAGCTGTGCCACTATTTAAGCATTGTTTTTTTTATTGCTCACCTGTATGTTCTATTTTCATTTTATCTTAGACATACTTCAGATTTCCTTCCTGTCATCGGTCTTATTTGCTACTGAAGATCCCTGTTCTGTGTTCAGTATTTTTGTTCTAAAATCTGGGTTTTAGTTTGTGTTTGATATATAAAGAATATACAGTATGCAGTATATTTTACATTCAGTACAGTGTTTACAGTAAACTCTAGGAATTAATGTTTTTTGGGCCTTATGTATATACATTGGGGTCCAAAAGTCTGTGATTAGTTTTCATTTACAATTATTCATTTACAAATATTGAAAACAAATGCTTTAACTGTTCATTTAATGGAACATTTGCTATTACAAATGCCGTTCTTGATCCCTATATCAAAAACTAAGCTTCTTGTAAATGTATCTATTTTCTGACTTAAGATGGTGCCAATAATTTGTAATGAGAATTGTTGTATTAAATTCAGTAAAGAATGCAAAATAGAAACAGTTTTACAATTGTTTACAGACTCAAATGGAATCGACCACCTACAGATTAATGTAGCAATATGGCCATCTTGTGGTTATTTATAGAAGTACCTCGACAGCTTTTTTCCCTGTTTGATGGTGTTTGTTTTATATATAACAATAGAGCTGTTTATAGCAGCACTACTTTAGAATGGTGCACTATTGCATTTTCTTAAACAGAAACAATGTAAAAGCTTTCTTTTTGACTGGAAATCAAACTATTGTTTTGTGAAGCACACAGGTTAAAACAATGTAAAAACAGATGTAAAAACAGTCATTTGGAAACAGTCATTTGATTTGCTGTGGTGTTTTCTACTCTTTTCAAAGTCCCCCTTTCTACTGCAATAAACATGAACCAAGAACATGAGCTGGCTGTCACTATTTATTTATTTTTTACTAGCCATGGTAATTCACTTAATTAGAACAAAAAACAGTACTGTGCATCACCGAACCTGAAATGTTTAATGCTATTAACATTGTCACTTCCTAAACATTTGAAAATAAAAGAAGAGTTTTTTCTTTGTCTGTTGCAGTTCAGGAATTACAAGTTGTAATCCTGGCTAAGAGAAAGGTGAGCATCAGAATTGGACCATGGAGCAATGAAAGAATGTAGCCTGGCCTGATTAATCATATTTTCTTTTACATCTTGTGAACAGCTGGGAGCATATGCATCTCATACCTGGGAATAAATTGCATCAGGCTGCAGTATATTGTCTGAAAACTATGTGTCCTGGCATTCATGCGGATGGGACTTGTTCCACTTACCTAAACACTTTTGAAAACCAGTTACAACTACATTAACTAATGGCAGTGGTCTCTTTCGGCAGGATAATTATTTTAAAATTGTAATTATAAAAATTATTTAGCAATTGTTTGAGCTGTGTCAGAGTATTCTCCCACAGTTATTGTTTTATCCATAGTGCTTGTTAAAGGTATTCAGATATATATATGTATATCCTCTGTAAGGGATAATTGGTAAATGTAGCTTTTCACTTGACATTGTTAAACTATGGTAACAAAACATGAACAGTAGTATCAGGCAGTGACCCACTAGTAAGTGATTCAGTGTGAATTAAATTGCCCATTGGACACTGATTATATATTTGCCCACAACATGGATATCACTTAAGGAATAGGGTGTAGCAATACATTTTCCCAGTACTCCACATTTTACAATAATGACATTAAACAACATAGAAGAGTGTGAACCACAATAATGATCAAAAATATATTGACATTTTTAAAGATTATGGCCACCACTTATAAATATTATGACCAACGGGAGTCTGGATGCTTAAATAGCTTATGATTGTTTTTCTAGGTTGAACAGTTCAGTACAAGATTCTGAGAATCTCTGGAATCATATTCAAAGGGTAGAGGGTCCAATAGCTGTTTTTTGAAAACCATAAATCTGACCATTCTGGAATTTGCATCTGTCTGTTGTTAATGTATGTATTGCGATCCTTTAATCCCTCCATCCCATCACCCCCCAACACCTTGGGATAATAATCTTGGGAACCCCCTAAGTATATTTTTGACTTGTCATAGGAAGGGCCCTAATGCCTTATGGTGGGTCTAGAATCCCCCCAGCCCCCCTCAATTCAACCACTGGCTGCCATAGACCAATCAAGTTTTGAAAACTTGACAAGGTTATCGTTAATCTATCTTCATCAAACTTGAATAGTAGTTTCAGGGTGGGACCTACCACTACCTGATACAGTCTCACTCAAGTTGGCAACTGGGGGCGCTATTTCTTATTCACTGGGTTTGTAGTTAAACTCAGACAGCTATTTTTTCAGGAGCCAAATGACAATTTCAGTCTAAATTTCGTTTGCTGCATTGATCTGCTAACTAGAACATTGGATTACATCAAATACATGCTGCATTCGGTCAAACATTATAAGTAATAGTAATAAAACTCTTAATATTACTGTGTTATTATTAACATTAATTTTATCATATACCTTGTTGTGTTACATAACTGTGAAGCCATCATAATTGTTATATGGGTACTTTCTATCTGTAAATGTTTTTAACAATTGCTCTAATCGAGTTGCTCCATTTAATTATTAATATTTTGTAAGGGACAGTACAAAATTATTTTTTACTTCTTAAGAATCAAAGTA